>NC_045563.1:43563106-43865106 GCF_009819795.1 Aythya fuligula | reverse complement strand
ATGGCAAGTCATACCACCACATTGTGTGTTTTAGTTCATGGGTGAGGTAATAAGGTGCCAAGGAGCTACTTTATATGGCCCTATTCTCAGGGTAGAATGGAACTCAAGCTTTCCAACCAGTATTAAGACTAAAAGCTATATTGTGAAGTCATACAGGTAATGTGCAAGTGACTCTGGATTCGAGACAGATGAGAAGTGTGCAGTATTGGGTGGGCAGTGCACTCTTCCATTAAAAGAACATTGAACAGTTGAAGGAGAACAGTTTGGTTTTTTGGGCAGTGATAACCTCTTTGAATGGTGCACAGGGAGACTTTCTGCAAATGCCCATTTTAAGGTCATGGGGATTATCTACTTAATAAGATAAATCAAAGGCAGTTAATTACAGCCAGTGTGTGAAAACATCATACAACAGAACGCGGAATATGAAAATAAATGGTATTGGTGGAATCCCATTGATGTTTTCCCTTGAAATGCAACTAACTTTATAGTTTGACTTGCCATGACATTCCAAAATTCATCTGATGAATGAGAAATTTATAATCATGTGTACAACAGAAGCAGAACAGAAATGTACAGTTCACTTTAGCTCTTGTGGTTGCTGGGTACGAGCCAATGCTGCATACTTTTCAAGAGGAAAATCCTTGCTTAAGTCCCAACCAGAAAGACATGTCATGAAGATTTGCTAAAAACAGGAACTGTAACTCCAGGGTTGATTGGTCAATGTGTGGGAGGCAATGAGGAAGCTGTCTGTAACTTTTTGCTACTCATGCTCAGTAGTTGGAGGAGATCTAATTGCCGAGATATGATGGATTGACTAAGGAAAGCAAACAAGTACTAACTTGTTACACTGTCATTCTTGAATGATACAGTTAGTCTTTGTTGTTGCACTGAATGAGGAGTTCAAGATGATAGGGGTTATTTTATTTTCTTGCCATTGGTGTTCTGCATGGTGGACCCCAACTAATGACAAGCCCCAAGATTAAAAAATAAATAAATAAAATAAATAAATTGGAAAATTCTGATCTGGAGATCACTGGAGATTGGTATTGCACCTGATTTTCCCTCCAAGCCTTTTTCCTCCTCTTCTAATGCTAACTCCCCAATGCTGTCAGAGAGTTTTAGGCAGTGGAATGTCAGATTATAGGGAGTCTGGAAAAAAATACTCGTTCACATCATGATGAATATCATGGTTTTTCAGACAAAGGGCATGGAACAGGACATCAGTATGTAAAGTTCAATAAAATGCAGTAGTATTCACAAAATAGTTTGATATTTCTGTTTTTTATTTTTAAGTATATAACAGGTGTGGTAATGTTTTAGAGACGTTAAATGGTGCTTGTTATTTCAACTTCCTTGAATATTTAGGGTCAGTTCTTTGTGGCTTTTATTTTTTGGTAACAAAATCATGCCCTAGATGATTGTATGTGTGTGTTTCTAGCTAGTCTATATGTCTTTACAGTGCTCTATGGTTATAGCTAGACTTTATGTGGCTCATATTCTGAGCCACTGTGCTCTAAACTTCAGTAATGTGCTTAAATTGAAAAGACTTCAGGAGATGATAAAAACTACCTATATTTTGACTTGCTGGTGTTTGGATTTGAGTTGGTTTGTTTCCTTGCAATTGAGTGGTAGAATTCAACAGCTAAATAGCAGCAAGCAGTTAAATCCACTTTACAGGCATTCTTCTCTTAATTTCTTCACTCACGGAAACCTAGCCTTAAAAGAATAGCAAGGCAATACTCAAAAGATGCCTCTTGGAGAATTCAATTATTGTGTGGTGTGGGGTGGGGATTAATGTCACTGACTCATGAACAACAATGCAGCTTTTTAGTGATTTTTAAGATACGTAATGATTTAGCCTTGTTTGTATGGAAAATATGGAGGGGACTTTCTTACTATAAAACTGAAGTTGAGTATCAAATCTGTTGTGAAAGACTTAATTGATCTCATTATGTGCAGCAATATTTTGGCTTATTTGTAGTGGGTAGTCATTGGTATATTTTTAGATCAAATACCTCATTATCTTTTGTAACGAACAGAGCAGAATTTTAGCTGTGCTTTGAAACTGAAGCTCCAAAATGGACCAACTCCTCATAAATAGTATTGACAATGGCTCTGAATTTAATAAATTTAGGTTGGATTTTTAATTACAGTGCTTTGTTGACTTCAGGTATGAGTTGGGAGTAGACATTTGTTCTGCTATATTGATCTTCAAAATTTCTTATTTTCATGTACAGTACTTTCTAGGACACACAGATCATAGTCTGTACACATTATCTGAAAAGCCTGGTGGTACATTACCCTATTGCAATGTGGAACAAAGCTTAGTCTCTCAGTTTGGAGAGAGCACCTAGTGTTGACAGCCTTACTAGTGGATGGATGAAATGTGTTCTAACTAATAAATTCAAAGTTGCGTTTGTATTTAATTGGCAGTCAGTCAAATTCAGGTCACTCATGTACTGCCTCTTCAGGAACCATACAATTTTTCAGTTGCAGTGTCATTGCTAGGAAATGCAGGATTTTCTTGCTACCAAGGGTCAATAGTGCCATCTACTGATAGTTTGTTAATGAGACTGCTCCTAATTGCCTGCAGTTCTGTCAGAAACTTACGTAATTTAGAAGGAAGTCTCCTATACTATCCATTATGTCAGGCAGCATTTGAGAAGAACTTGAATTTGGAAAAAAAAAAAAAAATCTAGCAGTTGCTCAGTCATTCAAAAAGAAAATTTGTTGGGAATCCTTGGTTTTGTCTAGCACATTTCAGTGTGTATCTTTTCTCAGGAAGCTTTAGTGTCTTCATATTTGGGAGTAGTCTTTAAAATTGGTGGGAACTGGATGTGGTTCACTTACTTTGAAAACTTGAGTCAAATGCTAAATTTAGAAGTATAAAGATAGCTGTATTTCTCTATACGTGAATAGAAACATTTTTTTTTTAATGTGGCTGATAACTTTCTACCAGAGTTTTTTCACATCTAGATCTTTTTTCCTGAGATTTTAAGATTTTTTTTTTAGGGGATTTATGAAGCAAAGAGTTCAGACATATTACTGTGCATGTAATATTCTTGGAGGTAAAGGGACTTGAAGACTTGTGGTAGGCACCCTGCACGTAGAACGTGATTTGGAAGTCTCACGCATTCCTGTGTGGAAAAGCATCACCAAGTGATTTTTAAAAAATAATGTAAAAGCAAAGATCAAAGGGCTGAGAGATCAGGAGATAAGAAGCAGTGAGGCATGCTTGCATAGGTGGATTGAGCAGCATAGGAAGCAAAGCTTTAAGTCAGTGAAGAAGAGAAAAACAGTAAGAGAATCTGTGATAAGGAAGGTTAGCATGGGGGAAAAATACCTGTTGTGCCAAGGCAGGGCAGGAGAAAAATTGAAAAGGAAATTGAAGGTGGCAAATAGGCAGGGATCCCAAATGTGACATTCATTCATCATAGGATGATTGATTAACTGTGACAAGTGATGAAATTATCCCTGATAAATAATTGAAGCTACTGGTTTTCTGAAGGTTCTTGTGGCAGTTAATGTACGGTATTTGTTGTTTAGTTTGTTTGTTGTTAATAAAAACTAAAAATACATATATTGGAGAACATACTAAATACCTATATATTGTCTGGTAATCATGAGTTAACTGTGAAAAGGTTATCTGAAAATTGCAATCTTGAAAGACTAGAATTGTATGTTACTGTAATGATCACAACAGCTTTATTTTGATTAGTGGTGTTATGTTAACATGGTTGTTTTAAAAGGGAATAGTAAAATATTTTGAGTTGATAAAAGTATTGTATGCCAATTTGTTAATTATTTCCATGCTTTTCCAGGGCAAAATATCATAAATTAAAATATGGCACAGAATTGAACCAAGGTGACTTGAAAATGCCAACTTTTGAATCAGGTAACTTTTCTGACAACAGCCTGCTTTAGTATAATTTGTTCTACATAAATTGTTCTAGATTTTTTTTTTTTTATTTATCGCAATTTTCACTCATTTTTTCCCCATTCAAGTACATTATAGAGAAAATACTTGGAAAGGTTTTATGTTGGGTCAATATTTTTATCTCTAAATCAAAATGAAATTTTTCTTTTTTCTTCTTTTCTTTTCTGAAACAGCTCTGAAAATCAAAGTTTTAAATGGTTGCACAATTCCTTAATCAGCTGCTGCTTCTCTTCTTAGATATCTCTTGTTGAAGGATTTAATGTTTTACACCGGTGTGACATCCATTTAGAAGGAAAGCATAAGTGCAGAATAAATACTAGAAATACTTCTGGTGTTGATGCTGTTATAGGATGATAGTTTTTAAAGTATGAGGAAAAAAAAATACTGTATTGTCCTGGAAAATGTTGAGTCTATGTTTTTCCCTTAAATGAAGGGAGAATGTTCTAAGAGGAAAAATAAGCTTGCCTTTTTGCACCCTGGAGTGCTTGTGATTTTACGACGCTGATAAGAAGTTGATCATAACAGTTTTGCTCTTCACAGTATTGCTTATAGAGAATTTTTCATAATTGCACTAACTAATAAGCAGAATTGAATGTGGCTTCTATTGAAATGTAGGTCTTCTGCAAAGTGGCATTGTTGGCCTGTATTTTAGTAGTGTGCTTCAGAAGTGTCACATTAATTCTTAAGCCTTTAATTTGTCCCATGTTTTATAGTCTCTGCCATAGTAGGTGCAGTGGGTTCTAAATTTTTTGTTGATAGGCTCATGGAATTTGTGTTAAACTTGACATGTTTTCTCCAAATGCTAATGTGTAACTTCATTTTTGTCTTTTATTCTTCTACTCTTTTAACTGTATTTTGCTTTAGTGTTTTCCAAGTCACTTTCTAATCCTCTCAGCTTTGTGGAAGAGATACACTTCTCTCATTAACATTTCTTAGCTTCAGTCAGTTGGGGCCCGACTTTCTTCTGTGTCCATGTTAAATACTTCTTCAGTTCCTTTATTCCAAGTAGAGGATTAGAATTTGTGAACTCATTTAATTCTGTTAAATTATTTGCTTTATTCTTTAACAAATAATTAAGGAGGAAAAAGGTATTTTAATTTAAAAAAAATGCTTTAAAATAGATGCCACCCTATGCAGGTTTAAGATTTGCTTTTAGTTTCACTGGTGTCTCGTAAAAAGCTGAATTAAAAAACAAAACAAAACAAAAACAAACAAACAAACAAAACCCTAACCACTAAATATGACACTATCTTTCAGAAGAAACCAAAGATACGGAGGTTCCTGCAGTACCTCAAAATAGCCAACTGACCTGGAAGCAAGGCAGACAATTACTAAGACAGTAAGTAGTGTTGTTGGAATATTGGTGTATTCAAACTGTTTTCTGAAGTCTTATGAGCTGTGTATATGCTTACTCTTTGATACTGGGTAATTGAGGTGGGCAGATGATTTTGTCATACAGAGTTTATAGGCTTGACCTTTAAGCAATATAGATTGAGCTTTTCCATGTGAGATGGATGGAGAAGAAGTTTATTTTAAAATAAATGCCACTATAATACATTTTACAGAAAGAGTTGATACTGATTTATTTCCTTTTCCCTCAAATGTGCTTTGCTCTTTTTCCTGTTAATGTGTATAGGTATCTGCAGGAAGTAGGTTATACAGATACGATATTGGATGTACGCTCCCAGCGGGTCAGGTCTTTGCTTGGCCTCTCCAATTCAGAAACAAATGGTTCAGTAGAGACAAAGAACTTAGAACAGATTCTCAATGGGGGTGAATCTCCTTCATCAAAACAAAAGGGACAGGAAATCAAAAGGTAAGTGAAGAGGTGAGAAATGCATGAAGTTACAGTTTATTCTACATGGTCATTTTAATGTACTGGTCAGTTCACATTGAATTTCAGACTCTGAAGGCTCTGAAACCTGTGAGTGTAGCCTGACTACAAATGGTTTTGAACTTAAGTAAAATTGATTCTAAGTCTTTTGTAGAAAATATATAGGGTTATACGACATAAATTTATCTTCAATACCACTTTGGAATTTATTATTTTAAGGAAAGATACCGATGAGTGTTGCAGAGTGAACAATTGGATAGTGATATAAACTTATCCATGCAACAATTCATTGTTGTGCTTGTTTTAAAATTCTGAAGCTATTAAGTCAGGTAGCAATTTAATTTAATCTGACTAATGTTCTAAAATCTCTCGAGCAAGTAAATGTCTCCCTGTTCATGTTTTTATTTTTCTAGGAATTCTGGTGATGTTCTGGAAACATTTAACTTCTTAGAAAATGCAGATGATAGCGATGAAGAAGAGGAGAGTGACATGATAGAAGATATTGCAGAAGGAAAAGAAAAGCACCGGATAAATAAGAAACATAAAGTAAAATACTTTTTTAAAATACTGCTTTGTATGCATAAATGTCTTTTTAAAAAGGGAAATCTTTTTCCTTTTTTCCCCCAGACAGTTATAAGTATGTCATGTTTTTTTATTGCTGTGCTAGAAGATTCTCCCTGTCACCAGGGTTTCTTTATGCAAAGAGGTTGATTTAGGACCACTGTACTGACAGTTTTATTATGTTTTGCTCAGCAGAGAATTCCACAGTATGATGGTGCCTTTGGCTGTGTTGAATTTTCATAAAAAGCTAGAAACGTTAGCTCAGCTTGATGCAAGTCTCAATCTCCTAACTTGACTTGTCAGGAAGGGTTTTACACACTTTTAATATTCATTTATACTTCTGGTAAATAGATAAATCAAAATACTGGTTAAATCTTTTTTCTTCTAGGGCAGTAGGTAGTCTGATAAACATATAATCTAGTAAGTAAATCACTAAAGCATTTATGAAGACAGTGCAGTTATACTTTGACTCTTGACAAAGCTTGTTTTTTATTAAAAAGTAATAACTGAAAGATTGTTTACCTTTGTAAATATTGTGTCCTTATGCAAAAGTATATTGCCCAAGTCTTAGAGAAACACAGCCTCACATGGAAATTTTCTTTACCTGCAGAATGAAAGAAAATGTTTCAATGATGCCTTAGCAGGGAGTTATAAAGCTTCTCTAGAAATCTGTTAATATTGCAAGAAAATCAACAACAGTTTCTGGTTGAGACCTTTTAAATCAAAAACAAAGTCATGGATGTACTTGTTTGTTGCTGAACTTTGTGTCAGTGCTCTTTTCCCTTCTAATGATCACTAGGCTGTGCTGTTTTTTTTTTTGTTGTTTTGTTTTGTTTTGTTTTTTGTTTTTTTTATTGTAAGCAGCTCTACTTCTGATTAGATTTAAGTATCTTTTTCTGCATTTTATGTTGGAAAGTGTTTTCCTATGCAATAAGTCTTCAGTGAGAGTAATCTATATAATTTCTAAGTTAAATATTTGAGTATGAAAAAGGTTCATGGTTCAAACACAAAGTTTTTTTAATCTGTTTTCAGATTGGTAATGAAGGTTTAGCTGCAGACCTTACAGATGACCCTGATACTGAAGAAGCTTTGAAAGAATTTGATTTTTTAGTAACAGCTGAAGATGGTGAGGGAGCTGGAGAAGCCCGAAGTTCAGGAGATGGAACAGAGTGGGGTAAGATGCCAGCAAAAGAATGTACAAAATAAAGGAAAACTTGTTCGTGACATCATATTAGTGTTGCAGTCTATGCTAAGGTGGTGTGGATGTGTGGGTGATTGTGATGGTCAGATACTGGTGATTATATAATAGTATATTGGATGCTGAAATTTTCGTATCTATTTACTATTGCAGTTGCCAGAAATTCAGTTCTAGTTATGTTTAACATTTTGGTTTAATTTTCAGAAAATTTCCCCCCAAATACATATATTTTCTCGTTTGAATAGGGAGGACTAGGGTACTGAATATATATTTTTTTCTATAACTGAGTTAAGTTGGCTTTCAAATCTGGATAGTTTTTGTTTCTTTCTGATAGGGAGCTTTAAAGTTTCTGTTCTCAAGTTAAATGAATTTCTTCGGTGTGCTTGCAAAAATGGAGATGGGTGTATTTAGATTTTTTGACTGAGATCTTTTTTAGATGTTACTGCTAATGTAACTTCCATTAGTAGAATCAAAAACAAACAAAAACCAACCACAACCTTTTATACTAGCCCAACTTTTTATTTACTTACTTTAATTTAGAGTGCATAATAAAATTAAGCAGATTCAGTGTGAAACAAAGCAAAATTAGTTAAGAACTTTCAGAAGAAACTCTTCAGAACTCTTAGAGCCTACACGTTTCAAAAGAAGAAACTGAAAGAGGGAGAAAACTTGGGTTGGAAAAAGAATTAGTAAAGAACAGTCATTCACATTTGTCCTGCAATGGGGAATTGACAGTTTCTGATCTGTCATAAACAATTTTGTCATTTCATGCTCTAAGTCTCTAACTGTAAAGCCAAGAAGTGCCACTAGATTCTCCTATTTGACCATTTTATGCTATTGAGACAGTGAATTTGTTGTACTTGTGAAATATAAACACATACAGAAATCAAAATACTGACACATCTAATCTGGATTATGCAGGTACCAAGGATTAGTAAGTGTTCTGTCTTGGAAATTAGTATCAGTGTTAGTCACCTTTAATTTATTTTTTTTTAAGCTCTAATTTCTAGCTAGAAGATGAAGCCAGGTAAACTAACCTTTCGTTTTGGTAATAACTACCTAGATTTAGAAGTGTTGTAGTTGGCTGGTGTTGTTCCCCTTTTAAGGCTATGTTTTTTGAGTAGTTTTTTAGTCATCTTTTTATTTAGCCAAGAGGGCAGATTCCTGAGTAGGCCGTGAAGCAAAGGTTCTGATTGAATTTGCAACTTCCCTTTAAATATTGAATGTTGCAGGAAGTTCTGGTTCTAGAATTAGTCTCACCGCTGTTGTATATAGAAGGAAAGATGACTTGATGCCTTAATTCATGAAAAGAGTTATTGATTTTGTCACAGCATACTGCTGAAATTTAGTATACTAGTTTGTCCATTTCAGTTCCAAGTATCTGCTTTCCAAGCCTGTTATATCTCTGTCGTTTTTAGTCAGATACCCAGAGTGCTGGGGTTCTAATTTAGTTGAAATGCTGACATTGCAAGACAAAAATTTTCCAGCTTGTTTTCAAGGAGTTGAATTGCTGTCCCAAACTTTAAATAAATAAAAGAAACCTATTTAAAAATCAAATTGACCCACAGTGCTTTTCAGAGAGCAGTTGTGAAGTGTCTTTTATTATAGTGTAAGTGAACCCACAGGAAGCAAGGCAGAGCATTTCAGGAGTTCGTGGGCACTTGTGACAGCTTTTTTCTGACTAGTTTAACCACAATAATTCTGTTGCTATCAAACCCCTCAAGTCTGAGGCAAGGAAGGAGGAAATGCACATAAACCTACTTCCATCTTAAAAAGGACATATTCTACATTTTGCCCCATTAAAAAAATCCATAAGTTTTATAGTTTGTACTAACTCACTATTTAAGTGAATCAGAAGACTTGCTTGTAACTGCATGTCAGTGATTTTAATACAGCTGTTATTTCCTTTAACAGCTGCTTAATGATACAGTCTATCAGGTCTTGGGATTCTGTCGCTTCTTTAAAGATCACTGTGCAAATTTGAAACACTTAAAGACTATGTTTTTATTATCTATCAAAACACTTCAAGTGCTGTCGCACTTAAATGCCTTCTAAAAATGATAGGTTGCCTGAACCTATCCCTATTACAGCCTGTCCAATTATTTTGAACTCTATGAAACTGGTATTATTTGAAATCTCAAGGCTAATCCATAGATTTATTTATTCATTTATTAGAACTTCATTGAAATAAATACTTGTCATTCCTTTCTAAACAATTGTACCAACCACCAATTTTAGTATTTCAGTTACGATTCATTCTTCTCTTTCGGAATGTGAATAGTTGCTCACTTCTATTCTCAGCTTTTTTCTTCCTGTTTCACTCTTCCCTGTCAGTGGCATCGCCCTATCATTTCTTACTCTTGTGAGGATTTGGGCTCTCTGATAAAAATGTAAAGAACCAATGTTTTCTTTATGCATTCATTTAATACACGCAAATCAAACTTCTGATGTTTAGACTCTAGACCTATTGCCCAGTCTTGCTTTATTGTTACTTTCAAAGCTTAATTATCCAAGTACTACTTGCAAATAACTCCAAGTATGCTAAAATTTTTCATCACAAATTTGATATTTGTGCTATTAGAGACTTCTGAAAAGCAGCCAGACACCGAGTGTGGAAGTTGTTTTTTTCTTCGTATAATACAGCTTCTTATGAGCACACTCTCTTTTATGAATACCTCATTTAATATACTTGGAGTCTTAAGTTTTTTTCAGGTATTGTGATATAAAATCTTACAAAATGTGACATGTTATTAGGAGCAGTTCATCTTCAAAATACTGAAAGATGAGAAAATTCAAGTGATATTAAAATATTAATGTATACAGTACATTCAAAAATGAATGTATGTTTCCAGATTAAAAATTTAGAAATGCTTTGTGGTGAAACAGTATCAAGAAAAAGCTGCATATGTAAGTTCTGTTCCCTTGAGCAAACACGAATAAAAGAGATGTTATGTGTTGTTGCATAGTATGTCAGGTATTACAAATGTTATGTATCATGTAGTCTTTTTATCCTACTTGTGATTTTTGTTTACCTTGTTCACTGATTTTTTTTTTCTCTATGCAACACAGAAATTCTGTTCCCTGGTGGAGCATGACTCGGAGAATTACCGCCTGTGCCCAGAATTCTGGGTGGCAGAGTGACTGGAATTCAGAGTCTCCTGGGTCATTTTTTAAAATAGGATTTCTTTTTCCTCTTCAATTTTTTCTCCATTAAATGGTATTGACTAGTAGTCATCCTGGATCTTCTGCACAGTCCTCGTGTCAATTTAGTATGAATTAAAACCACCACAGGCAATTTGAGGAAGTTCAGTACTAGAGGAGATTTATGGAAGAGTCTAGTTATGTTACTTTGTTCTGAAATATGCAGGCATTACTGAGAGAAATACTTTAATATTTTCCTTAGAATCTTCTTTGAAATTAATTTCAGAGCTTTGCTGATTAATCTGAGGTAGTATTTTAACTAGTTTTCTATTTCTGACCTACATTTCAGTAGCCAATGACATTGTTTTGAAGTATTAATGCCTGCAGACATTAGTTTTTCCTGCTCTCTGAATGAGCCCAGTTCCTTTAAATTTTTTGATTACTCACTTTTTTTTTCTTGATCTTCAGACATTTTCCAAACTTTCAGTGTGGTGCAGACTAGGGATATTGCTTCAATTTTGTCAGCACCATCACTGAATTATTTGTATTCCTGGTTTAATACATCACACTTTTTAAAACATAGCAGAATGTTGTGCATTTTGTGACAGCATTACATCTTTGTTACATATGTTTTGCTTCTGGTTCAATTTAATTCTCAAATCCTTCTCTGCAGTGTTTCAACCTGCCTAATTGTTTTCCTTCTGTTAATGTTGCTGTAGATTTTTTTTCCCTCTTCCACTGAATTTTCTTTGTTTTTCCCATGTGTTTTTGTTTGTTTTTTGTTTGCATGCTTTTCTGATTTCCTTCCTCTTTTTTAGGGACATCCTCTGGCATGTTTCTGTACTTCTTATATTTCCTGAATAAGCAGTATTTTTCTGTCAGTATTTTGACCATGTACTCGTAAAGATTGAGGTCTTTCTGTTTGCAGTTTGGTAGTTGTAGCTGTGGTTTGGTATAAGAGGTAATTATTCCATTTCCTTCTCCACAGTTCTTTGTGCACAGTTCTAGAGACTTCCACGTTGTATTCAGCTTGTTGCCTTCTCACCTCTTGCCAGTCCTGTATTCTACCTCTTTGATCAAGGCTATTTCTTTGTCATTGATCTGCCCTATCTGAATGATGGTCTTTTGGTAGATGCATCAGTATCCTAGAATATTTTCCCATTATTTGTCATGTTTTGTCTTGAAACATTTGTACTTTATAAAACCAAGGTCAGTTAGTTTGTTTTGCTTCCTAATGCTTGTTTTTTTCTTTCCTGTATACAGCTTCTCTTGCATACTTCTATGATTCAAATAGCTATAATATCAAAAATTACAGTTTTATGGAGACATTGATATTGTAGGCATAACTGGAAGTTGGGAACTGAGGAACCTAGTTTTATTATTTTGTCTAATATCTTTTGTGAGTGTAAGCTTGGCTAGTGTGTAAGCCAAATTGGGTTGATGCATGGTTGTTCTTTAGATAAAGTCCTTCTGCAAATATTACATCTATCTTAGAAACACCTTTATGCTTTTCCTCATTTAGTGTTTCCAGGAATGTTTGAGATAACTTAGAAAGGTGGAGACTTGACTTTTTGTGGGTAATAAGTAATGTAAATTAATAAATGAATATCAACTATTTTGTCAAATGGAAAAAGACAAATATTCTAAAATAACTGTGGAATGTGGTATTTTCTAGTAATTATAATGCATTTTATATGCAATTTATTTAAATTTATTTTATTTAAATGCAATTTATTCACATTTGTGAATTAATTTTATCCATCTTCATGTGAAGTGCTGTATTTATAGGCTTGTTCCCCTTGTTAAATGTAGGATCAAGGTTTCTTGTGCATGTAGAATGAGTGCGAGAGGATGCATGGTGGTCTTCATAAATTGGCACTGACTTACTCAGCTTGCATTTTCATGAGTAATACAGCATGATTACTTTCATTTGCTTATTCAATACTGGCTGAATAATTTCTTAACACTGTCTTTGTAGAGATGCAGTAATTGTTTCTGAGCACCAACTAATTTTTGTGTATTTTGAAGTATGTAACATGAAGTTACTTATGAAGCTTAATTTGTTTGCTCCTTAGTAACAAATTAACATACAATTTTCAAAAATATAACTGATATTAAGCAGTGCCTTGGAAAACTGAAACAAGATTTAGTGTTTTGTAAACTTTAAACTGAGACTGCACCTTTAAAGATTTATTACGAACTTTTATTGATGCTCTTATACAGCTATTATAGTAAATCGCCAACAGCTTGCATTGCCAATTGCTGTTTTTTTTCTTTTAATAATATGCTGCATGTAGACAAAGATGACCTGTCCCCAACTGCTGAGGTTTGGGATGTAGACCAGGGACTAATAAGTAAACTGAAGGAACAGTACAAGAAGGAACGAAAGGGGAAGAAAGGGGTAAAGAGTAAGTGCAGATTCTGAATCTTGTAATGCAACGCTTTTTTGCTTATCTATATAGAAGACTTTTTTTTTTTCTTCATGAGTTCTGTTTCGTTTATTTATTTCCATTAAACATTGTTTTCTGTAACGGGGGCAACCAACTTTAACTTTCTAACTGCTCAATGTGAATGTTGAAACCTGTATCTCCAGCCATTTACTAGATGGGACAAATGTCTTGAGAACACAGAAACTTAAGTAGGTAAAAGAGAACTGCTTTGTAATGGGAGAACAGAAGTAGTGAACAATTTACATTTTAGGGGTGTTTCTACTCCAGAAAGATTTCTGAAAGAAAATCTAAGCTTTCTCCACTTCTTAAAATGAAATAATGTACTACTATTTTGGGTGTTGTGGTGTTTTTTTTTTAATCATGAGCTTGAATCAAGCTATAATTGCTGTTTATGGTTTTCTAATTACTTTCACAATCTAAGGCAAGATGAGAATGGAAGAAAAAAAAAAAGCCTGTAATTTGATTAAGTTCTCTTGCAGCTTTGTTTATTATATAATCTTTATTTTATGGTGTCCTTCACTGTTCTGTGCAGTTGACACGTTTTAGTTAATGCTTCTTTACTCTTTAAGAGTTTTCAGACTGGCTGTCCTTTTTGAACTATGTTAAACTAGACTTCCAACATTAACTACATATTAAAAATCATTTTTAACTTTTACCATCAGCTCAAAAATGTTATTAGTGGGCAAAATGTTATTAAATTAGCGTAGATAGGCTCCCTTGCTAGCAGGTTTCTTATTTTGGAAGTATATTATTACAGTTTCTAGCTATATTTAGTTAAAAGAAAAAATGAAGCCTGTGTTTGAAGAAAAAAAAATAAAAATTACATGAATATGTACTAACTAAATCAGGTGGTAATTAAAATATAACACTTCATAAAGAATTCTCTAATTTGTTAAGATTTGAGATTACTTTAAGTTCTAACAAAATTCAGTTGGTGCATGTTGTTTTTCAGCAGTTTTGCATGACTCTCATGCATGCATACAGGTGGGTGCACATAAATATTTTTTTGCTGTAGTATAAAGATAGTTTTATTCAGTCTTTGGTTTGATTTTTAGAATATATGTTAGTAATCTGGATGATAATGCTCATTTAACATGTAAATAAGCATTCAAGTGAACAATCGAGTTCACATGAAATATTTTGTAAGGTTAGAACCCTATTAATATTAAAATGTACCTTTTATTTGAATTTTTATTCATGAACTTATCCTGTTAGACTGTTGGAATGTAAATTCCACATTTTAGACTATGTCATGCAGTGGCTGCATAATAGCAGCAAATGTTTTGATTTATGGGCAGGAAAGTATTTAGGGGATTTTTTTTATGTCTCTTAAAATGTTTGTTTCTTTGGGATCATCTCATAGTGAAAGTTCTCAAAACTATGTTTTGGATTCTATCCTCTTCATACCCACCATACCAGGTAGCATTTTCTAGCTTCTGCAAGGTGAGCAGTTCTAAAACAGTGACAAGTAGTGTTGCTGTAGGAGTATAAATAGAACAAAAAGCCATGTCCAGGTCTCCCTATTTGTTTTGTAGATATTATTTGGGCTTGTATAAAAAGTTTCTTTCCTGCACTTGTTACTTTCTTGGCTGCTATGCAATTAAGAATTTTCACAATCATTTTATTTTCCCAATTTGTAGCACTCTTACAGCTTCTAGAAGAGGAGCATTATCCTCACCCACTAGAAAAAATGATGTTTTAGTGGTCAAGAGTGCTGATTAAGTTGTTAGACAATCACTTAGATTAAGTAGTAGTTATTCCATTTGAAGTGTTCAATTGCAAAACTGAAAAGGTTAACATGTTTCTTTCATTCTGCTTTCCTGCAGTTGCTAGAAAGAGTAACACACGAAATTTTGCACCATGAATTATGACATGGTTGTCATCGGTTATTATTTGACTTGTATTGTCTTTAGACAATGTGTGTTCCTCTGTCAAAACTTAAGTATTTTCTTCATCTAAAGTCATTTTGAAACTTGGATATGTTTGCATAAGGGAAATAATTAGGAGACAACTATGCGTCACAGTGCTGTGAGGTGATACAAATCACTGTTTAATGTTTTGGTTGTGGTTTAGTTTATTTATTTTTTTTGTTATAGTTTATTTTATTTTGGGAATCTGTGAGCTTATATTAGTAGTCTTACAGGTTGGTTTGTGGGATTCTTATAGTAATTTCTAATTTAAAATTGGCCTTTAAATCACTGAGGTAATAGAACAGAATAACTTCCATACACAATAAAAGCAGGTGTTTAGGGTGGGACATGTTGCCTTGCAGTGTTTTGAGGGCAGACATTCTAATGGATTTTACTGGACCAGCATCTGGTAACTATCCCATAATATACATTTAGACTGCTTAATTCATGACAGGATCTATGTGGCCCTGGCCCAGGTATACGATAACTTTCATTCTATTTGTGGAGGTTGATAAGGGAACAGAAGCTGATTGATCTATTTTGATACTTCTGTAGTTTGCATTCGTATGCTTTCTTCTGTCTGGGTGGAACACCATAATTTAAGTCATCTACTGCTGACACACACGTCTTCATAACTTCATTCCTGCTCTTTTTCTTTTTTTGTTTTTGTTATCTGTCAGAGTAGTCAAAGTATTACATGGAATTACTACTTTCGTATGAAAGGAATTAAAAAAAAAAAAAAAAAAGCTTTAGTTACATTACCTTTGTAATATAATCAGTAAAATAACAAAATCTAGCTATTGAGGCTGTGGAATTTTTTTAAAGACACACAGTATATTCTAGACTTAACTCATTATTCATCTATTATAATTAGGTTTGATTTCTTTAAAAGCATTTTCTTACAGTCTTACTTTTTACACTATTATGCTGAATTTAAGGTATTAAACTTTTTTTGCCCAAGTTGGATAAAATACTTTTTTGCAGGCAAATCAGGTGTTAACTCCTTTTTAGATATCATTTCTCAAATATTCCCAACGTGATTGTGGAAATGGTGCACGTCCAATTTGATACAATTAGATAAGACTAGTGTGCTCTTAGCAGTTAGAAAAATAGTTTTCCAATCTTTAATGGTATGTTTAGATCACTTCAAATGGAGGTCCTTGTACTGGTTTTATTTGTTTCTTTTCCTGGTCCTTGACAGTTCTCTCTTCTTGTGCCTCAGCCTAATTGTTCTGTATTGATGGAATGATTTGGATTTAATCATCTTGACTGCATCACAGGTTGATGCAGAAGGATCACTGTTAGCTTCAGACTGTAACATCTTGGAACTAATCTGTTTGACATGTCAGACCACAGCTTTTTTGTGCTGAATATTTGATTGCCTTTTTTGATCTCTGAAGGAGATTCTAGGTGTTCTGCATTTGTTCTTAGCAGGTTTGTTTACTGATTGTTGTCTTTCATCCTGAAGACTAGAACATAGCCATTTAGTGCATGGAACATAGGTGCTTATGGGGAGTCAGCACATACTAATCCTTAAAGATCTTTGTAACATCTAGAACACTTCAACAACCGTATGCAGGCACACTTAATAGAAAGCAGAAATCTGTAGTCTTCAGTGGTGGTCTCCCAGTCATGAGCATTGAAGTTTTTTAGCATGAAATACAGAGTAGCAGTTTTGAATGGCAGCTGCTCCTTTCTCTCTTCACTGTGTGATGGATTGAGGGCCGTTCTGAAGTGAATGCCTGAGGACAAGAAGTGACTTAACTTGCTGAAGAACACCTAAGTCAAGGTTGACAATCCCCTAAGTAATGACATACTAAATGACTGGCTGGCTCAAGATAGTGGTTAGCAGAGTGAACAGGACTACTGCTAGTTAGTTCTCTCTGAGCACGCTTTGAGGCTATCTTCTCATGCCCTTATGTTCTGGGTGAGAGCACTTACAAAGGTGCCTTCAGTTTGGATGTGAATAAAATCTCCTAAGTTATTTTTTGGCATTTTTCCCTGAATAGTTTGGGTTTATCAACATAAAGACAAGTGTGTTTTCTTCTGGAGAGCCAAGAGTATATCCACGTAGACAGTTCAGGGCACCAGTTATAACTTTTTTATCATGCAACTTAGTGATTGCTCTATAATATCAAGTGTATCAGCTGATGATCACCAAGTTGTAAGCTTGCTGTCCGACAAGCAACTGGAATAGAAAAGACACAAAAGCAAGCTCTGCAGTCTGTACAGTTGAGACCTTTAAGAACGCTGAGAGATTTAAGTATGTCTTTTATAAACATCTCACCTGCTGACTGCAATTAACTTGTACACGTTTGAAATGAGATCTTAACCACGTCAGTTTAGTGGCTATTGGAAAAAAGTGTTGATGCATAGGAGATATTCTTCATACTGGTGAGGAGGGACTTCCTTCACCTCCTTGGTCAGAGCAATCTTTTTAGATCAGTGCTCTTCAGGGCAAATACAGTTCTTCTCAGTCTGCTGATGTCTACAAGAAGTGATTAGATGATATGATAGAATAGATCATCAAACTCTGTAAGCTGAAGTACACAAAAGGACAGTAACACAATCAAGATTTAAAATGCAGTGTAGCTGTGCGCCAGCAAAAAATGGAAGGTCATTTCAGTTGTATCATGAAAGATGTTATTTTCAGGACATCAATGTCTGTGATACGGTAAGACCAATGACTGTGACATATACTTGGTGCCCCCCACCCTCCTGATAGCTGCTTCTTGTGCTTTCATATCTAACTGCAATGAAATCTTTTCTGTTCATGCATTTAGAGGAATGTTGTGTGTTCCTGCTAGTAATTATTTTTGCAAGAAATTTTATTAGCTTTCACCATCTCCTCAAGCAGGTCTCTTTGTATTAATCCTTGCTTTATTCATCTCTTGTTCTTAAGGGAATAATATTGCTTTAATTCTGGATTTATTTGAAATAATTCTACGTAAACGTTATAACCAGGAAAGAAAACTTCCAATATTTCATTACCTGAGATGGTAGGTTTCTAGACTCACTAATATATGGGAGCGAAATGAAACTTCCCCATTCAAGAAATATGTTCTGTTGCATAAGGGAAACTTTTGGAAGCCATCTTTGTTCTCAAACAACTTCTGGGTAGCAGCTTTCATAGACTTAATGGAAATACTATATGTTCCATGAAACAAAGTAAGAAAAACAACAAAAGTACAAAAAAGTATGAGTTCTAGTTTGTTTGGCAAAATGAGTGTGTTTTATAACTATTAATATGAATAGTTATGTAACATCCTTCTTGGCCTATGCATGGAATGTTTTTGCCGTGATTCCACTTGCAGAAGTATTTTTCACTGTGATCCTTCTGTGCATTATCTACAAAGTATTCAGTTATTGATGGATGCTTATTTTTGATGACACAAATTTTAAGCATTTTTGTCCAAGAGATATCTAAACAACTGAAATGATCAAGTACTATTTCAAGGAGTGTTTTAGAGTTTGAGTGTTTCAACATACAGTTCTGCTTTGGATAAGTGATCTTTTGTTGTAGTGGTTACCTTTTGCTACTTTATAAAATGGAGGCTCTGTTTGGTTTATATTTTTTAAGAGGCTCATCAACTCAGAGTGTAATAAATTGCTTCCTAAAGCTTACGTGACCAAAAATTGATATATTAGAAAGTTATTCAAGTATTAATATACCCTTTTAAATGTAGTCAATATTTACACTATAGTGAGCTTAGAAGAAAAATATGCTTGATAGCAGTTTTTTTGAGGGGTCAGTGTAGGTATGCTGTCTTTATTTTTGTTTAAAATGTTTTGCAGTATAACTGCCAGCAACACCTGTAAGGACTTCCTTATTAATTAAAATATGGTTGTCTTATAAGGTTGTCTTATATCATTGCAGATTTGTTTTCTTTAAAAAGAGTCTTCAACCATTATGTGAAATTTCAGTGATACACTTCTTTTTAACAAGAAAGCTCTAAGTTGAAAGCAGAAATGAACTTAATTAAAAAGCTTTTTTAATTATAACATACTATTGCTAGCTAGTACCTACATCATGAATTTAATGTACATAATTCATTATATTTTATTTCTTGTAGCATGCTTATATAGTAGATGTGGTATGCATCTGCAGTTTCATATAGTGGTGGAAGCATGCTTAGCCTTGTATTTAATAAACATTTTATATAACTTGAACACCATTCAAAAGCAGGGAAAGTTAATTGTTTGTTGCACCCCCATTATGATTTATCTGTATTTTTTCCCTCATTTGTGAGCTTATTTTTTATTTGCACTGTGTTTCAATGTTAAATTGTTTAGTACAGTTAAAGTTCTGTAATACTATAAGCAAATGTTTAATTTATGTATTTTGTTTAGTAATTATGTTCTTTTGATGTTTGGCTTCTCACGAGGGATGTAAGATTGAGGTTTTTTCTCTCCTACAGGAAATGATAAAATAGATCTGCAGAACACAAAGCGGTTATTCTTTGATTTGGTGAATTCGAACTGTTTGCATGCAGTTTTAGATTAACGCATTTATTCCTCTTGATTTCAAAAAGATCAATTTTATTAATATACAAAGGAGGAAAAAAAAAAAGCATTGTGTTTATTTGAATGAGGTCCCATTAGTAGTTGTTCTTGTTTACTTAGTTTAATAGATTTTTAGACTTCTGTCAAGTCAAGCGGTAGCAATCAAATGAATTTTTGCTGCTGACGTTAATTTACAGGAGTCAACAGGACAAAACTTCACGACATGATAGCAGATCTTGGCGATGATGAGATACCCCACATCCCTTCAGGAATCATTAATCAATCTAGGTCACCCTCTTCTAGAATGACTGATCATGAAGGTGCAAGAGCAGAGGAAGGTACAAAAAATTCAGCTACTTATTATATTCCAGGGGATTTCTTCTAGAAAGCACACACTGTAACATATGTCCCCTCTATAAAGCTTAACGGAGTTGCAGATTGCCACATCATTGTTATTTGCAGTTCTTCCCAAATGGTTTTACGAGACTACAGCTTGAATCCCAGTGGCTTATTGTAACTGACCTTTTTTATAAGTATTTTCAAACAACTTTATGTACAGACGTGTGTTCTGAGCCTATTAAATCCCTGTTTGCAGACCCAATGTTAGCAAAACCTTGTACAAATAGGGTGTTATTGATTGGTTGGGGGAAAAGGTGAGTATTAAAACTTGATACACAGTTTGCATTTTAAAGTGAAATTTAAAAGTGGTTATTTAAGCTTTGAGACTAACTTGTCTCTTTTTCTTCAAGGTTAATGTTTGTTTACTATTTTTAAATTATCTTGTCCTATTTTACGTAGCATCTTTGTATACTTAGGCATTTCTTTACAAAATATTAGTTCCCATGTTGGGATTACCATAAGCAATGGAAGTCAGTGGCAAATGATAACCTAAATAGCCCAAGATCTTGTTATTCAGCTTTTTGCCAGTTTCAGTTTTAAGGTTTTAGTTCTAAAGCAGTAGATTTCATTGTAGTAACTTCAAGATGAGAATAATGTGGTGTAAATTACCTGTCTTCTACTGAAAAAAATAATCAAAATAGTCCACCAAATGGAAATTTCTCTCTTTTAGGATTATCTTTGACTCATAAATCCTGGTGTGGTATCATTTATCCTACAAGTCAAAACAATTTGCATTTTACTGATGCTGTTTATTGGTTCTTCTGTTCTTCCATAATCCCTGCTGTCATCCCACCCGCTCCACCTCAAATTCCTGTCCCCAGACAAGCATAAAAATTGAAAATTTTCAGGGAGATTTTCGGATGTTCTTTCAAACTATTAAGTGTTTGTCTTTCAGCTTTCTTTTTATTGCCTGTTTTGCTTTGTTTACATTTACAGTTTAAACATGCACCAGTATCAAACTCACCTGTAGAATGCAGTTGGTGGAGGAAATAAAAAAAATAAAAAAAAAACAAAAACAAAAAAAAACCTACTACTGGTGAAATTTTACCTTGCTAATACATATGTGCATGTATCTTGCAGTATCATTATAAAGGTGGTATGATAGATAGTGGAGAGATACCAGGCTTCTCGGTACTATGTGCTTTAATGTGATGCTTTGGACTAGGCATTTTAAGTAGTCTTCTGGCTCTGTGAAGGTTGACCCTGCAGTTACAGGTCCCTCAGTCTGTAGGCCATACACATTGTGCAGAGGAACGCATTAAGGGCAAGCTATGTAACTCTCATATATTTAAGAGCAGTAGCAGAAGTATCTTAATTATTGTATCTGTTACGTGTGGTTTCTGCATACCTTTCAAAGTGGAGTAGTAGAGTGGAAATTTTACTGTTTGGTCTTTCTAGGTCTGTCTTTTTTTTTAACAAGGACTAAGTAGTTCATGATCATAAGGTGCTGGTATTCCTCAGTTTTTTTATTCTGCTATGTTTTAAAAGTTAAGGTTTTTTTCAGACAGCTTTACGCATCAATCATGTGTCTTCTGGGGCGCAGTAGCCTAATGAAAATTACCAAGCTGTGATGCCCTTATGGTTTCTTATGGTTCTTATGTTCTTAAGGTTTATGCTACACTCAAAGTGTTCCAGTTCTGTTAATTATTGAGTGGTTGGTAACTGTATTTTCATGTATAGATGGAAGTGTTTAAACTCACTTGTTTCTTCTTTTCCTGGTGAGGGTTAGGGGGCCAGGGAAGAAAGCGTGATTCTATTAGAACTAATTTGCTAGGAAGATCTTCTACTTTTCTAAAAGTTAATTAATTAATTTATTTTTTTTACTCAAGTGCCTGATTAAATATGATGAGAAAATTCTTTTGCTATAATTAAATTTTATATTTTCAGCTGTAAGAAATTTGGGTTTTCATTTTGCCATATTGCAAGATCTTCAGAAAAACAGAATGAACTGCAGCATGTTACTTCATCCAATATGTTGTATAGCAAATTATTATTTTCATGGATTCTTTTTCTTCTTGATCATCCATAGATTGTGGGGTTGTTTTCTGTCAAAAAAAAAAAAAAAAGAGAGAAAAACAGTAGTAACGGCTTATTGCTTGGTACTTACTGCAACTTTCACTGTAGTAGGTGTTAACTTTCTGGAAAACAAGATCAGATGTCCAGGTCTTGTAGTAGACAACAACATAATGTGTACAGAGATACTTGATTAAAGCAGTTCACTTCTGTACAAATACTACTAGTTGAATTTGACTTAATTATATATGATGTCGGTACCTTCAGGATTAGAAGGAGAAACAAATACTGAATCATTGTGTCTTTTCATGTAGTACAAGTTTCTTTTTATGCAAAACTATCATTTTTATTTGGTATTTATTGGTTGCAAACTCAGTTAAACATACGTATTATGGTACTAAGAAAAATGTTCTGATTTTTAATAAAAAGCATTTGATACATAATTTAACTTTGTCATTTGCATATATTTATTGATGTATCATTTTTGGTATGCCCAGGCGTGAATCTTTATTTTTAATAGCTATAACTTCACGCATCTTCTATTGTATTACTTCTCTGCTGTATACTTAAAAACAAACAAACAGACAAAAAAAAACACACAGCTTGAAATATTTTTAACCTTTTTTGACTGTCTTAACTCACTTCCACAAATATTTTTTAATATAGTTAAGATTAACTATATATTATAAGTGTTGGCAGATTCAACATTGAAAAAAAAAAAAACACTTCTGAATTTCGGATACCATTAATTTTGAAGTTTTAAATGAAGGGATGTTCACCTCTAATGCAAAAGAAGTTTGATTTATTCATAGACTCTTATTGTAGTATTATTTTCTATGATAGTGCTTCACTTTTAGTATAAAGCGTCTTTTCATGCAAGTCGATCTGCTAAGCACAGACAGCATTAATCTGACAAAGTATTAGTATGACAGGTTTGGGAATTAGTTTAAATGATGTGGACTTGTTGTGAAGATCAAATAAGACTCACAGCATCACAACAGGGATGGAAATTTTCCTCAGGTGTCAAGTGAGTGTCCTGTTTCCTTTTCCCACTGATCAGCAGCTTTGTTTCTGTTACTGTACAGACTTTGGAGATTTGACTTGTAAATGTGTAGTTGTATTTATGAGGCTGGGACCTTGTCAAGATGGAAGGGAGCCAGTTTTGGAAATTCCAGATAAAGTATTGGGATCCCTTTTTTCCCCTCACACTTCTTTTTTTCTGTCAGAGAAGAACCAGGAATATCTTAGTGTCTTAAGTAATGGAGGACGAATATTATTCATTTGAGGATTTCATAGTTTAAATTAACTCAAGCAATGTTTGTTATGTTATTTTATTTCTTGCTTCATTTAAAAATATTATATCTCCCTGTCAGCTCAGACACTTTTAGTAAAACACCGTTTAAAAATTCTGATCTCATCTAGGAAGTATGGATAAGTGAACAATAAGGACAAAAAAAAGAATCCATAATAAAACACTAGGTGGAACCATGGAAAATAATTTGGAATTTTGTAGGAATATGATTTCTTTTAAAATGTGTGTGGTTTGGAACAGACTGTCAAATGGAGCTTTCTAGTAAAATACTAACAAAAATTAAAAGCTTATAGAGGGGCATGGTAAGCTATTTGGGATGTGAATTTAATGTAATCTGAGTCAAGACCTTTGCGTGGGTTGTGAATCTTTTGAAAAGAGACAATTGTGCACAGTCAGAATACTGTTTGCTCTTTTTATGCAATTGTACACTTTGTGTTGTCTGTGCTAATAAGGTTGTGTTTTTAATAGTGTAGTAGTTTCCAAGTATTAGAGTCTGTTTTACTCTTGAAGTGCTGTTTTTGTCTATACTGAAGTTTATCTACTGATCTGACTGTGCTGGCTCCTGTTTGCACACCTCTGATTGCCCTAGCAATGATATCAGGCACCTGTAATTTAGTCACTTTCCTTCAGTTGCTGTGGTTACCATTCACATAGTGGCAGCGTAGTATAATAAAGATGTATGTTCAAAAAAGGAATATGTTGATTATTAGTCCTCTTGTTTGGAACTTTCTATAATAATAAAAAAAAGTTATGGATGTTTTTCAGCTCGAAGCTTTTTCTGTGAGCTTCAAGGTTTTTCTGAGAGGATTCAAACTGAGGAGTGTCATTATAGTGAGACTATAACTCGGTATTCCAAATCAGTGAAATCTAAAAGTCAGGGAGTATTAATTTTTGAGGGTGTCAAAAAAGATTTAGTTTTTAGGTTTTTTTTAGATGTTTGGAAAAAAAAAACAACTGAAGTTCATACTTTGCTGAAGTTGGTCTTAAGTGTTTTACCTTTCAAATGTCCCAATTTTTGCGCAACAAGGAATATTGATAACTAAAAGCAGCTTTTAATAATACGCTGAAGTATAACAGTGTTTAAGCCTTTAGTAATGTTCCTCACCAGTAAGTTGGTATTTGTTAGTATTCTAGAAGTTGTAATACAGGATTGTTGAAGATTGTAAAGAATATGGGTGAATGTTTAAAATTTTATTATTCAGATGTGAGTTCAGAAGGAATGGTTATAAATAACTAGTATTTATTCAATTTTAAATGGTAATTAACAGAAATGTTAATAATTAATTTGGGGGAGGCAGAGTTAACGAAGGTAAATACCAGTTGAGGGTATTTTAAACATCTAGCATCCAAAATCCTGTTAAGAAAGATGGAGTTCATGAATAACAAATGTTTCCTTTTTCTTTTTTTATCTGGAAGCTAAAATAAGAGATATTGAAGGAGGCTTTTAACTTCTGAGATACAAGTATTAGTCATGCAAGTAGAGATGTCTGACTAGTATAAAACACAGACTTATTTGCAGATGAGTAGAAAGCAGACAATGTGGTATAGTGAGTGAAGTATAATTTGGAGATCTGGGACATAATTTTCATCTTGCAAAGTGATGTCAGTCAAGCCACTTCATTCTTGTGACCTTTTTACATACAGAAATTTGTCTGTGTAAAGTAAGTTGAAATCAAATGTCAGAAATGATTATGAATTGTTTTTATTGTGTGTTTGCACATGTGTGCGTGTTGTCATGCTCCTTTTTACTTGGTATGTAGTATGTAGTGCATACAAGTTCAGTTTTAAACTCTGCTTTGCCTGTAAGTTATGAATAATGCAGTTTTTCATCGAAGATTCAATTATTACATTGAGACTTAAAGAAACTGTTTTGTTCTTTGTAGCTGAGCCAATAACATTTCCATCTGGAGGAGGCAAGTCATTTATTATGGGTTCTGATGATGTTTTGTTAAGTGTACTGGGCCTTGGAGACCTTGCAGACTTGACAGTAACAAATGATGCAGACTATAGTTATGATGTAAGTGCAATTTTATTTAAAATTCTTTATACAGTTTAATGTAATCTATAATAGCTGCCCTTTGCCCCCACCCTGAATATTAAGAGATGATGGTAACAGAGCTGTTAGTAGCAAAAACTTCTGTGGGAGGAGGAGGGAGCATCTTGTGAATGTGTTAAGTAATTTGGGAAATCCAAGTTAAGTAAGATGACTTGTTTATTTTCTTCTTATTTAATTTTATTCTTTTTTTTTTTCACTGGGGGGATGTGTTATGACATAAGATGACTTCTTAATATGAATTTGTTCTAAAGAAGTGGCAGTGATGCACTGTAATGGAGTGTTGAAGAGACATGGCATAAAACACAAATATTGATATTTAATGTCTTTGCTCCCCTCTTTGTGTTTATATACAGTTTACAGCATAGAATATACATCGTTAATATATTTCAGATGTAAACTTTTAGGGAATGTTTTTATAATTATCGTAAGAGTTCTGAGATTCTTTTTACCGTATTTGTTAAGCTACTACCAGTAGAGTTTTCTCAAATTAATGTTGTTTTAATTGGCTGGTAAATTTGTCTGATTGGGGCAATGTTCAGGTAAGTCTTACATAATGTACTGTAAAGTGTCTTGTGTTTTTTTTGGTTTTGTTAAGGTACCTTACTTTGTTTCTATAACTATGTATACCTTTTCAAGTTAGATAGTGTGTTTGTATTGGAAAACACTACTAGGGTTTTTATTAAAATCTTAGAACCTGCAACGTGAAGAAATAAATTCTTTATAGCTTTTTACAGGGTATGAAAATACTTAAACTACACAGCTTTTACTTAATATAGTTGTCCTTCTGTATTTGTAATAGGTAGAAACAGTAGTACTTCATTACAGCTATTAATACCTACGTTTCTCCCTTATTGTAGGGTGTTGTATAGTTATATTTCCTCAATCATAAATGAAAACATTAATAATCTATCCTTCTGTTATTGAACTGTATAAAAATGAATGACAGTACTTTTTAAAAATACTTGCAGTATTCCCATATTTTCATATATTGTCTTGTTCCCAGTAAAAATTAATCTTCAGTTTGTCTGCTTCATTTCAATGACATAACACTTCTGAGAAATAAGGTAACTTAAAATCAAAGATCATTTTCAGCTCTTTGCATCTTATTCTTCTCAGGATTTTGCTTTCTACATAACAAAATCTCCAGATGTAAAATGTTGTAGACCAGCATGAGGATCATGTGCAATGTGTAGAAAATACTTTTTTATAAATTTTCAATAAAATCTATGAATAAGTGGATATAGAATACAAGGTGTTTTGATAACTTTTTTGTTGAACATGCTTTAAGGGTGCTTAAATTTGAAATGTCCAGAACTGGTGGTAAAATAGTACCCTAACCTGCAGGTTTTTGACCTGTAGCAAATTCCATTGGAGATTATGAAATTGAGTAGTTTGGGTTTTTTTACATAGTGTTCCATTTAATACTTTGATTAATTTCTAAATTATCCTTCATTGAACACTAACTTGCTTGGGAGACAATATAAAGCAGTTTAGAATTTCAGATGAAACTATTGAACTTCTTAGTTTCTGTTGGTGGTTTTTCTGTTGTGGTGTTCCCGTTTTAGTGATGGGTATGTCAGAGTAGTTGGATTTTCAAAAGTTTTTCATCAAAACCTTTTCATTAGAGGTTCTTGATTTACAGCTTGGTTTGGGAGATATATGGGGAGATCATCTAATTCATGATTATCTGGCTGATATAGGACACAAAAGATAGGAATAAGTTTTTCCCCTTCAATTTAGGTCATTCACCAAATACGAATGAGAAGTGACTGGCTGTAACTTTAATTCATTTTCTCTGCTTCCTCTACAGTGCTCTTAGGGACTTCCACAAGAGTATCTGAAAAACACATGGTGATTTCTGACTTCCTCCTATGTCAGAAAAGATAAACTCGCAGTATCGAATAACACAGATGGGGAAGTTTTATTAATACTTTTATTTAAGAATAAGGCAATCTTTGTTCTGCTTTGGATCTAAAGAGACTAATGGTACTTCCCATCACAATGTTCTTTTAGGTTAAAAATTCCTTCATAGTTTCACTTGCATTTTGCTAGCAATAGTTCCATACTCCTCAAATAACTCAGGTGTGAACCATTGTAGTGGGAAAAAAACAAAACGCACACAAAAGACAACCTCCCTACCCTCCCAAAAACCACAGCAGGCCTCCACTAGCTTTTGTATAGCACTCCTTGATGAGGGTCATATTTTGAAAAGGAGAGAATATGTGGGCAGGATGGGGATTAAATTTTAAATATCTAGAACTTTAACTGTAGCTGATTTTTTTTCCCGTTTGGGAATCTATTAGTACACAAATTGTTCACAAGACTAGTCATTTAAGATGCAGGTACTGTAAGAGTACAGTCATCTGAAGTCATGTGTTTCAATACATAGTTAGTAATATTTACTGTATGCAGCTGTTTGTACCCTGAGGAAGCGATGTTATTAAATCATTATTCCAATTAACTCATACAATTCTGATTCTATAGCTGCACAGGATGGTGGTAGTTTTGGTTGCAAATCCAGAAGTCCTCATTTATCACCCAGATTTGGAAATCTCCTAAGCTGCAACATATTAAAGAAAAAATAACATTAAAAGATTAAAAGACACTGACTACAGTTACAAAGTATTATTTTCTTGTTTTTGTAATTGCTGTAGGTGAGTAGTTCATTGTGATAGTCAGAGAAGGATGCAAGTCTCCTTACTGTTCTGTGAGGGTTCTGTTGACTATGGGGAAGAGCTTCCCTCCCTGTGCCTTTTTTTTCCCTAGTTTTGTTTCCCTGGTGGTTTGTAAAGCAGAATGAGGAGTTTGCCTTGTATTCCCATACAAACAAAGTAAAGGCAAAAACAATTCCTATTAGCTTAGGTTGGACAACTATTATGAAGTAGGCATTTACAATTTGATTTGTTCCTCTAATCTGTTTAGTGGTTTTTTTTGTATGGTAAGGTTGACGTGTGTTGTTGTTATTTTCTATTGTACTCTTAAGTTTCAGGAGATTGTGGTTAAGTTTTGTTGTTGCTGTTGTTCTTAGTGTTTTGTGTCTCCTGGGCTAGACAGAATTCTTGTATGTGTGTTTGTGGGGTGGTTGGGATGATGGGGTTGTTTCTGGCAGACCCTACTATTCCAAGCATTTGCTCTGTGGCTACTTACTGATCCAGGAACTAGGATCAAGCTGACCCCTCTTGGTCCTGTCCAATGAAGTTTAGGAAAAAAGGGAGAAGGAGTGTTTAAAGATGAATGGTGCTCCAGTCTGTCTTCTCTTGATTTTCTTTAACTTCTGACATTTATAGTAGGACATAAGACTTTATGGGGCAGTGTTCCCATGCCTTTCTGTTCAGAGGGGCTTTTGTCTTGCAATACCTTATAACATTGATACAGTATCACATATTATTAGTGTTCTATTTTGCCCAGCCCTACTGTATAGATCACATTTATCCTTTGTAATCAGCAAATATATTTTCCAAGTTCCTTGATTATGTTTTCATGAGGTACGCTCTTTTTTTTTTTTTTTTTTGAAATAGACTACTGCTTTTTTTTTTTCTTAGAGATTACAAGGATATCTGTTTTAAAGATGTTAGTTGTTCTCTTGGTTGTAGTAAGGATATCAAGGTTCATTGGAAATGCGGACAATGGGAATTAAACCCAAATCATCTCTTTATGTAACTAGATTTCTCAGAAGGTGTACATGGTATTTTCTAAAACAAGCCTGATATTGAAATCTGTTTTAAAAACGTTAAGGCTTTAAAGCCATATTTAATATAGGAAGTTCTGTAAATTTGGTACCTTGCATTTTAGCAGACTCCTTTGCACTTCTGAGAACTAAGTTACCATTGCAATAGCCATTTTAAGAACAGCAACAAAGGACTTGAATTTTCCTTGTGAAATAAGGACAAGTGTACTCAGTCCTGCTTTTATTGAATGGCTCTTCATCACAACTGTAAGAAAAATGAATGTGTTATGAGTGCAGATCTTCAAAGAATTGAGGTCTGTTCTTTAATCTGGGTTATAATATGATAAAGTTAGCCATTACACATTACAAATACTTAAATTTCTGTAAGCCCCAGTTTTCTACAAGTGCATGAGTAAGCCAGGTAGATGAATGTATTTATGTAATGAGGATTAAGAGTACTAAGGAACTCTGTTTCCTAGAAATATTTTTTTTTCACCTTCTCATCCACTTTAGCCTTAGGTGAGTAAATAAGCTGTTTTGACTGAAAGCTATTAAGTTTAATACAGAACTCCAGAATCCCATGCTGTTCCCTGAAATAAAAAAATGATTCTCTGTATGAAGGTTGTATGTAATATGCAGTATAGTTCTAAATAACTTAAATTTCAATTAAAGATATTGTGATATTCAGTATGCAGTGGAGAAGGAAGATTAAGAACAAAATACTTTGTTATGAGCTTTGTTTTGAAATGTATTTGTTACATGGTATTAAAAAAAAAAAAACGTGTCCAGGTTGCACATCTAGTAAAACAGATTTGTTTCTTGATCTGAATTTGGCATCATTTGCATTTTATATATATATATATATATATATATATAAAATATATAATATATAAATTATATATATTATGATATATATATATAAAATATATAATATATAAATTATATATATATATTATGATATATATATATAATATATAATATATAAATTATAGATATATTATTATATATATATATATATATATATATATATATATATATATATAATATGTATGTATATGTATATAAATAAGTATGCCTATATAAATATGTATATAGGAAAAGCAAATGCCTGCATATCTGTAACTCAGAACAGTAATTGTATTGTCTTAGTATTTGTTCTGATTGGATATAATCAGATTTTGTTTGAGTAGTGGGAAATTTAGTCCAGGCTGGAGATTTGGTCCAAGAATAGTTATTAGTATATGTTACATTATGATCTGACACTTATTTTCAGTCCTGCCATGTATAAGGAAGGTACTGAGATTTTATTACATATGAGAGATTTTAATATCATCTTAGTGTTATTGAGAGATTCTGACCTACAATTGAAAACTGCTTTAAAAACATACATGGTGAACAGATAGTGCATAGTGCAGAGCATAGAATTAGTTTCCATTCATTTTTCATTTGCTAATTTTTGTTATCTAACTAAAGTCAGTTCTCTAAGCTCCCTTTATAATTACTTAAGAGGAAGAGAGAAGTTTGTGTGTTTCTCCTTGAATGGAGGTTTAGGATAAGTGCGGTGTAGTTTTTTTGTGTGTTTTCTCTACTCTCTGGTTAATATAAATTATACTTAGAGCTCTAAATTACTTTTTCTTACTGGAAAACCTCTTCCAGTGACTGTAACTTTTCCAAGGTACTGAGGATTAATACTAAGCAGTTATAATTGGTTTAGCCTATTTTTTAGCCTGGTTTTAGGTGTATTTTAGGCGTATTTTCATGACATATAAACATAAAAGTTGTATGTATTGTTTCACATAGTTAACTAAATTATTGCCTCACAAATATATTTAAAGCCTTCAAATATACTACAGACTTTCAAATAATATTTTTATATAATTTCATGTTTAAAATGATGTCATTTTTTAAGATTTGAATTAACTATTTATCTGTACGTGCCTTACTTAGTACACAGAATTATTCAAGAGTTATGTTGGGTTCTCAGTCAAGCTGTTCATCTGAGGAAGATGACTCACTGGGGGCCTGAAGCTTATTTTTATTTTGTTTAAGTGATAAATGTGCTTTTGACAGTTGTAATCTCTTCCTTGAGTATGGAGAACATTATAAGCAATGAAGCCAGTATCTTTCTTCGGGGAAAAAGAATTAAGGTATCATTGCATGAAAGGATTGCAACCAAATTTTGAAAATCAGAGGTGCTTGTTTGTATATTCAGCATTATACTCTTTTCCACCGTGGAACAAAAACTGTTACAGTGGGGGGGAAAAAAATGCAGACTACTTTGCGTGCCAGAGATGGACTTGTATATGTATATTAGGTGGATCGGTAGATAAATGCATGTTTAAGGTTGAATATGTATTAACTGAATCAAAAATAGCATATTTTTCTAAAGCACAAGTAGACAAATTTTTAAACTCACATAAAATTACTCCTTTTCATTTTTAAGCTGCCAGCTAATAAAGATGCCTTCCGAAAGACATGGAACCCTAAGTATACGCTACGCAGTCATTTTGATGGAGTGCGGGCATTAGCTTTTCATCCTGTAGAGCCTGTGCTGGTTACAGCCTCTGAGGACCATACTCTAAAACTTTGGAATTTGCAGAAAACAGTTCCTGCCAAAAAGCAAGTATATGGGTTTTCATAAAGCATCAATCATGTTTTAAAAGCCTTTGAAACTGATAAAACTCTTAAAACATCTTCAAAGTTTTTCAGTAGAGATTTCATTTAATGTAATTACTTCTCTTCTTCTTTCAGGAGTGCCTCTTTAGATGTAGAACCCATCTACACATTTAGGGCCCACATGTAAGTGTTTGACAGAATTACTGTTTGATAAATGTTATCTCCTGGATTCGTAATACTTTTCACCTTAAAGGCTACAAATGTATTATATTTTTACATCAGATAGACAAAATTATGCTCTGTAAAACCAGGCTAATACTGAGCCCGTCTCATGACTTGCAGAGTCCATGATAAACCAAAAAGGGCAGGAAGGAGCAAATGTAGTTAGTTGCAAGGGGAAGAAGACATTGTAGAAGACAATGAAATTGCCTGAGCAATGTGTGTGTCTTGGAATGTATTTTTTTTTTAATATGTAAAGAAGTTAGATAAAGTAGACTTCCGTAGTCTAACATAGTAGTCCTCAGATACAGGTCTGAGAAATGAAAAGTACACTTGCAAACATTAGGACAAAAAAAAAATCAGCTAAACGTGGAGTTCAGCTTTGTTCCTCACTCTTTTGAGTATGTTGGTGGATCTAGTCAATCTGTTTACACCACCTTCAAATATGTAATTCTGGTTTCTCATCTGCACTTAAACAACCTGAGCATGGCCTGTCATGAGCCATCTAATCTGGGGGTGTTGTTTTACAAGACAGTTAAACCTTGACGTAGTGATGTGTCCGGAGTTGCTGCTTCCTTTGAGTTACAGGTTGTGCTTTTCTAGTATCACAGCAAACAGATTCCAGAAGTTAAACCAGCAGTAGTCTAATTTTGACCAAAAAGTGCTCCTAGAATTATCTTTATGAACCAGTTTACTGGAACGTAGGTTTCTGTCTGAGAAAGTGAATGGTTTTGATGGCAGGGGGCTGGAACCACCTCTGTCAGCACAAGTAGTTGCTAGATTGGCATGGATGCTCTGTAAAAACTCATGCTTCACAGATGTAGTTTCTGTTGAAATAAGACTGCGTTCCTCGAATTGGTTAAGTTTTTGATAGTTTAGTTCATTTGTTATATATACTTCAATATTTTAATGCAGGTTTGTATAATTTGTTCAGACATATATGTTCTAACAACTGTTTCTTTGGAATTAACATTTTTTTTCTGTAACTAGTTAGTCCAATCTACTGTGGGGCTTTTTGTTTGTTTTGTTCTATTCTTAAATAGCAAAATTTTAACCTTTATACTGTTGGCAGTATCAGTAAACTTTTTGTTCTGTCTCCCAATAGTGGACCTGTATTGTCATTGGCAATTAGTTCTAATGGAGAACAGTGTTTCAGTGGTGGTATTGATGCAACCATCCAGTGGTGGAACATGCCTAGCCCTAATGTTGACCCATATGATACCTATGGTAAGTACCTTTTAAAAGGTAAACAACTGATAACCATTGTCTTGAACATTAATTTTCTGCCTAACAATAATCTGTTTTCTAAAGCTTTTGTGAAATGTGAATGCCATTTATTAACTAAATTTTGTTTTTCAGCTTTTTTTTGTGTGTGGTAAATGCTTGTTATTTCACTTGCATTGGTGACATACTTTGTAGAATGGTAGCAGAAAGACTGCCATTTTCTGAGGTCTAAATAATAAAGAAGAAATCAGTTACATCTGTTATTTTTTAAGGAGCGTGCTTTACTACTTTGCAGCAAAATTCCAGACGTTGGAATGATTTTTTATTCTGATAGGAAATTCTCAGAAAACTAAGAGTAGTTATAATTGTTGAAAAAAATATGGTTGTGTTTCTTTATTCCACATCAGAAGTAATCTTGTTTTGACATTCAGGTACCTTGAGGGTTTTAAAGCATTCCCCTGTGTCAGCAGAGTACACTTTTTTTTTTTTTTTTTTAATATTACAGCAAAGTCATCAGTGTTTAAAGAACTCAGGAAGGTGGGAAGTTGATTTTGTTGGGTGCTTTTGCATCTTATACAAAAAAAAAAAGGCTGCAATCGAGCATCCTTAAGATGGTAAATGAAAGAAGTCAGCCCCTCTGAGAGGTTGTGGTAACAGGTGTGCATCATTTTGGAAAAATAGATAGTTTGCAAAAGTTGTGAAAAATGATCTACTGTTTAATATTCTAGCTGCTATTTTAAGAATAAATTTAAGAACAAAATAAAACCTATTTTGATTCTGGTTTTTTATTCCCTTCTCTTGATAAATAATAATGGTCATTCTTACTTTGCTTCTTATAGCCACCCTAGGGAAGGACTGTTTCTTTTTTACTTTAAGTGATTTAATTTCAGTTACGGGTTGTATATATGTAATTTCAACAAATGACTGAAGGAGTTGATAGGCTACAAATATGATTTGCTGATAGCAAGCTATTTAAATGTTAAAATCTCAGTTTATTAGTTAGCTGCATGAATACGTTCAAAATTTCTCAAACTATTCTGCTGAATAGTGGGGCAATGTTATTAATTGCACTGATTATTGAATGCACTGTAGTGGACCATTTCGTTTGTGAATCTAATCTATTTGCATTCTAGAAAACTACTTGAATAAAACAAGTGCAAAAGCACCTGTCTTGAATTTAGTTTTTTATATGCATTCCAGTTTGTTCAGAATTCATGCCTGCACTGAATGTTTGGCACTTTAGATTTTCCTCTTACTGATACTTACAGAATAGATATATGATTACAACCAGCAGATCTATTAGATCACAGATTTACAGAATGTTAAGTTAATTAATCTTTTACTATATGGGATATTTGTGGAATTTGATTTACTTTGAGGTACAAGAAATATTTAATTCCTAAACTTTTGTTTTTCCAGAGCCAAACGTTCTAGCTGGCACATTACTTGCTCACACAGATGCAGTCTGGGGTCTCGCTTACAGTGGTGTAAAGAATCACTTACTATCTTGTTCAGCAGATGGCACTATTAGATTATGGAACCCACCAGAAAAAATTCCCTGTATTTGCACTTACAATGGAGAGAAAGGTAAGGTTTTTGGTTTGTTTTTTTTTTCAGTGAAATTTTGGTTTTGATAATCTGTCATGAGACAGTTTATGGTATGTCTAGGCTTGTCTCTATTTTTCAACACTAGATAACAGGACTAATGGGAAAAGATCTTTTCATAAGATAATCCTGGTGGTGCAGCACTACTGTAAAGGGAATGTTTTCTTCGTTATTCTATGAGTATAGAACAAACTTAAAAATTCTTCAGAGTTTAAACATTAAGTGTTTCTTTCTAAAGACAATTCTTTCACTTTCTAGAGCATGGAATACCTACGTCAGTTGACTTTATAGGTTGTGATCCTGCACATATGGTGGCATCTTTTAACACTGGCAGCACAGTCATATATGATTTAGAAACATCCCAGTCAGTGGTAATGCTTTCATCGCAAATAGAATCTGGTAAGTAAACCTCTTTTCTATTAAATATCCATCTTGAATGAGGTACCTTTATCCAAGTTTTACTGTATGTCAAATCAAAGCTTATGCACCTTACCTGCATTATGTCATTTGATGTCTTAAGTTGGCTAGATATGTAAAAATGTTTGGAACTAACGCAGTTGAAATGGTTGTTGATTGTGGGTTAGGAGGATTTGAAAGTGGTTAGAGATAGCAAAAGCAATGTTTTTTGATCTTTAAGTTAGGCTTTCTCTGGATTTAGTTGTCTGAATTGTCTAGTAAAATTGTTTAGTTTCCATCATACAGCTTTGATATGGAAGATCGTAAGGAAGAAGTGAATTAAGCAGAAGATTAGTTCAGTGTAGAGTCTGTACAGGTTGTACTTAAACCCTCTCTCCTGTGGAACATTAAATATTAGAAATTCTGTTGCTGCAAATAACGTGCTACAAAGACATAGCTCGTCATTGAGAATCGTATATAGCTGTTGACAGTCTAAATAGAGGGTCTTTATTCCAGACTTAATTTTCTTCAACCTATGAGAGTGTTTTGTAAAGAAAACCTCCAGTTTTCTGGTCATTCTTGTCTTTGAAGTGAGATCTAAAAGAATATTGCAAGGGGAGTATGTGCTTCTCCTATCCTATTAGTCCAGTTCAGTTACTTAATACTGTAAGTGTAATTACTAACTTATATAAAGACTTCGACAGAGGTTACAGAACTGTGCAGAAGCTATATAGTAGATAGCTTGTGCAAAACTGACACTGAGGGTGAGAAACAACATTAAAACTTGGAGAAATTCTTTTCCTAGCTTGAAGAGAAACTCTTAAATATAATTAAAAAAAAAAAAAAAAAAGAGTCCTTAAACAGTCCTTAAAGCACTGGCATATCAAAATACAGAAAGTGCTTTCTAAAAAGTATTCTAAATTCTTAAAGAGATTCTGAACTGTTCAGTGTATCTTTTTTGATGTGGAGCTATGATAGGTGTCTACTAAAAATACATTATAATTTGTTTGCTTCTGCTTAGTTAGCGTTGCCCTGGTGTGCTTTCCTCAGTTTGTTTGCCATCTCTCTCAAGGATCTTTCATGTGTATGAACCAGTTGTACAGCTTTAACCTTAAAAAACATTGGCTTAGCATATACTTGGCTTAGTCAATCTCTTGTAAAGCAAGAAGCTGTTATTCATCAATAAATATCAATGTTGTTCCAAATGTGTTATTTATATAATATTAGCTAATACAGTGTGCTAAAGTGTAATGCTAAAATACTCTCATTTTAGCTTTTTTTTTCTTTAAGACAGATGGACATGCTTGTGCTTGTTTTTGTTTCCAGGTGTACAATCAAGTAATCATATTAACAAGGTTGTAAGTCATCCCACACTTCCTGTAACTATTACAGCTCATGAAGATAGACACATCAAATTTTATGACAACAAAACGGGTAAGTGTAAAGAGAACCTCTGGGACATTTACTGGACTAAAATTTAAAATTTAGGTTATTGCCCAGTTTTGATCATCTTTGTCATTGCTACCAATGAAGATGTTAGATAAAAGGTGTGCTTATAGTGTGAGTGCCTTTGAGAGATGTGTGTCGCTTACCCATATGCTTATGTAGTCTGTAGTTGAAACTTGATAATTTATAATAGAATTGTAGCATTCAGATATTGGAATATAAATAAGCATGTTATTCCATATTGCATTTAATGGGAATATTATTCTTAAAAGAAGCGGTACTTCACAGGAAATTCACTTGTTTGTTTTGCTTTTAGGTAAAATGATCCATTCTATGGTTGCTCACTTGGATGCTGTCACAAGTCTAGCTGTAGATCCTAATGGAATCTATTTAATGTCTGGAAGTAAGGATCTTTTAATACTCTATGTTCTATGGATTTTTCATTTATGCTCTGGATTTTTTATTTGTGATGCATTTAAGTGTCTGACAAAAATGTAACATTGTCTTTTTTTTCCTTTTTTCTTTTTTTTTCCCAAATAGGCCATGATTGTTCCATTAGATTATGGAATTTGGACAGCAAGACATGTGTGCAAGAAATAACAGCTCATAGGAAAAAGCTGGATGAATCAATTTATGATGTAGCATTTCATCCATCAAAAGCATATATTGCCAGTGCAGGAGCTGATGCCCTTGCCAAAGTATTTGTGTGACACAGCAGAACAAACCTGCATCATAACAGCAGGTCTGTTTGGACAAAAAAGAGGGAATGCATCACTGCCATCAATAAGGTTACCAATAAGACACTACATCTGATCTGCCTGGGTGAAGGCTCTTAAGTGGGGCAGGTATAAGTTGGTGAAAAGTCACCACATCTTGAACAATGTCAGGCTCATTCATTTAACTGTAATTACTGTATTGGGGGGGGCGGGGAGAAGTAAAAAAAAAAAAAAAAAAAAAAAAAGAATAAAAAGAAAACCAGTATTTGTAGCCTTGACTGGATATGAACTGAGCGTATGTCTGTTCTTTAGGTGTCTTTAAGCAAACGTGGAGTCTGATCTTAAAAAAGACTTTTATTTTGGACTCTGTGTGCTGCCTTAGGGTTAGGAATGTGGTGCTCTTGTGGGGGGAAGTGAGCTCCAAGAGTAGCTTTCTTTTCATCTCTTAGTAATCTTCTGTTTATCAGTTGAATGCCACAGATTCCCCTTCTAAACTTTTATTTTGCTTTAAAGAAAAGGAAATTTAACTTAAAATATTTTAGCATTAGTTGCACAAAATGTTTGGATAAAATTCTAGTTTTTATAAGTCTTTTTATATATTTAGCCTGTCACAACAGTGCTCAAGATTGTATTGATAATGTTTTTCTGCATTATAGAACCCTAAAACACAGAGATCTCACTGACCCGCTGCTGTGTAACCACACTCTTCCCTTCTTTTGCCTAATACAGCTCAGCTAAGTCCTTGCATAAGGATGCTAATTCTTCATCATCGCATAACTGTCTTCATAAATAAAGGACTGTAAAATGTGTTTAAATGAAACACAGAGGGGTTAACACCCCCCAATGAACTCTTAAAAAAAAAAAAAAAAAATTAATCTTGGCATCCTATCACTATGTGATATTTTGTACATCTTACTGTATTTACGAGTTTATTTATCAAGGATTACCCATCTTGCTAATGGCCTATTGTTATTTATTTCACTTTTTGTTGGTCTTTATAGCCTTTTATGTAGTGTGTTAAAGGGCCCTGTATATCTATTATGGCACTCTTTGAACAGTCTAAAATAGATGAGAAAATGGGACATTTCATAATTCTAAAGTTGCAAACAAAGATATTTTTTTTCCTCTGGTTAAGTACCTGGAGTGGAGTTGATTCCAAAAAAACAATCTTGTTTCAGAACTTTTGGAGTGAAAGATATTTTTATTTGCGTTTCAAATAGAATACGAAAGTAGTTGATTCAAGATTCATAAATCTGCTGTGTTTTGACTAGTTATTCCCTGCTTTTATTTTCTTTTCAGACGTGCTTCAGTTTATGGTGTAACTAAAGATTTTGTTTGTGTAATGCATGATTAATACAATAAAGTATTTTTTCTAGTCTTCCACAGAACTTTTCTGATCAGTTTGCGAGTTTTGATGAGTTTTGTAAGGTTTCTGTTTTACAAACTATGAATCAGCAAATTTTTAAGATTGTACCACATAGCAGAAGTACAGCTGTTGAAAAATAATGTATATAAAATGCATATAATAAATATTAAATGGTGTACCTGTATGTTACTGTTGGCTACATTATTTTGTGTTGCACAGTTTGAAAGTGTCATTCTACAAGTTACTAAATTAGGTCTAAATTTTTGCAAAATGATCATTTGTTTATTATGCTTATAAGCTGCTCTGCTTTTCAAAAGTTGTAATAGTTGTCTCGATGTCAACATCTGTTTCAAGCAGCAGCACCCACATATAAGAACATGTTTCCACAGTATTTTTAAAGCTTTTTTACAAGAACAAATTGAAAAATTACTAATGTATTTTTAGAGCCCTTAGTCAAAAGCAGTATGCTTATTTTATATCTCTGTATATGAAGTGATCTTAAGTGATTTAGGAGCCAGGAAAGCACTCTGGTTTTATTTCCAACTGCAGTGGCACCACTGTGTTGAATGTAAAAGCAAAACCCTCGCTGTTTTTTTCAATGCTTACAATTTGTCCCTATGTCAAATGTTATCTATTATCCTTCGTCCACTTCTTTCCAAGTCCTCCAATAAAGATGATGTGCAAAAGGGCAGTTGTCTTTGTAAAAGGCTGACCAACAGGTCAATGTTTAGCAACTCTGCAATGAGTCACTTCCCTGGAAGTATATCGGCAGAAAGAGAATACCCCAATATGAATCTTAGATTTTCAAGCAAAAATAGTACATTTAGGTATAAATTACATTTAGCTGGAACATGTTCCTATAAGTGGTTCTTACTGTTTTGTTCCATGTAAGTTTCAAGTTCAGAAGTATCTCATGCCATCTCATGTCAAGCAAATTAGATTTAAAAAGGAAAAAAAGGTGCCCATGGTAGCCAGAATACTATAGTTATATTCCAAAATTAATTTTGTTTTAGTAGTAATGTTATATTGTTTAAAATGTGCTACAGTAAATACTAATTGTATAGGAATTGGATAATACTGTCCTTTATCATGAAGATTTGAGGTGAGGCCTTTCAATAACTGCTTGTAGGACACTAAGACTTTACTTTTGAAAGTGACATTCAGCTGATTTGCACTTTTTTTCCCTTACAGTCTAAAGCATTCAACTAATCAACAGACAAGAGAGTATTTGAATTTTATTGGAAGTAATTTCATAATCGCCTTTTCTGAAGCCAAACATTGTTTCTGGCAGCTTTTCCAGACTGCTGCATTTTAATGCTTAAATGAAATGTGATTGTTTAATAAACATTGCCATGCATAACATTTACTTTTTTGAGTTGTATTAAAATTGAAATGGTAAAAACAAATATTTGCTTATTTTCCTTAATTGAAACCTTAATCATCTTAGCTCACTAATGCACAGTGTATCAAATGCTGTAGAGTGTCTTCATTTATTGAATATTGGCAATAATCTCTAATGTAGTCTAGGTTTATTTACTGTGAGGTATAACAGTATAAAACCTTTATTTGTTGGTTTTTGTTGTTTTTTAGAACAGAAGAGCTGTAGTGCTGGTGATGGAAAAACTGATAGTGCTGAAATAAATATTTCCATTTAGGAAAAACACCTCTGCTTCTCTGAAAGGATTCCTTCTCTTTTGCAAGTGAGACCCAAAGGATTCACACACAAAAACTTGTTTGAAAGATATCTGAGCATGTTTAACAATATATTTAACATTTTGGGGTATGGTTGATATAACAGTCTTCCTCTCTTCATCTTGCGGAAAAATATTCTAGGAACTGTTTTAAGCAGTAAGTTTCCTGCAGTCCAGCATCTTGGCTATATAAAGTAAGCATGAAATACATATGAAAAAGTGCAAGGTGCAAGGAGTCCTGGTCAAGAATCTTACCTAACTTAGAAATCTTAAGAAAAGTATTTATTTTACCAGGACATAATTGATAGAAGGGTTTTTCTTTGTTTTGTTTTTTCTTCTAGTGGTCCTCTGCAGGCTTGAGGACACATTGTCACAGACTTCATCTCTCTCCCATCACATGTTAATTATTTGAAAACTGATAGCCATCTGTCCTGGCGTGTTCTTATGTGCTTCTCTAGCACTTCTACTCTCAACTCAGTGGAAAGCTTCTTGGTCTCACAGTGCTGATAACTACTCTTCTGTTCTTCTAGCTACCACTTTAAATAAAAGGTGTCTCAGACAAATGCTTCCCACATGCACAATTGCTGTTTTTGTAGGGAGATTAAATACTTTAGCCTGCCTAAATCCTGCTAGGAAAATGACTTAAAACCTCCCAGTTAAGATGTATAATATGAAAACACAGCTGACTTTTACCTTTTAATTGTCTGCTTTAGTTTAATCGTAATCTTTGTATTTATGTGCTTTTTTAATTAACTTTTAAAACAAAACTAGAACATCCTGCAGTTGTTTTCAAATGTTACAACTGAGGTGAGCATGAATGACCCAGAAGGTCACACCTCCTGTTCCGGCTGATGTAGTGTAGTTTGCCTGAAGCAGTGCCCCCTGCCCCTGTCTGGGAGCAGTGCTCGGGCATTTGATCTGGCATAAAATTCTTGTTTTGTACGTAGTATGCTGCAACAGCCACCTCAGTGCTCATTGGAGTACAATCTTCAGCTCCTGCTCTTGCCCTACAGTTGTCGGAGAGGGTTGGAGTAGGGTTTACAACTCCCCTTCTCAGACACTTGTGCATGACGAAATAGGCGAGCACGTCACAGCAGCGGCCTGGCAGCCGCGAGCCCCAGGCCGGGCCCAGGACGCGGGGCAGTGCGGCCACGTGCCCCAGCCCGGCGGCACTGCGGAGGGAAGCGCAGCCCACGTGTAAGGGCGACACCGGCCGTGCCCGGGGGCCGTCCTCAAGGGGACAGCCGCACCCGTTAGGGCGGAGGCAGCCCGGAGGCGGCTCTAACGACTCCCGAGCGAGGACGGCGACGCGGGGGACCAGCGGCGAGCTGTGAGTAGGCTCGGCGGGAGGGCCGCTGCTCTCTCTGCCCGTGGCCGTCGCGGGGCGGCTGAGGGCGCGGAGGAGAAGGGCTAGTGGCGCTGCTCGGCGCTGGTCCCGGACCCCCTAACGCCGTGTTTGTGCCCCTGGAGGGCAGGTGGGGACGGTAACGTTCGTGTGAATGTACCAAGGACCCCATATTGTGCCTGGGAGCTGAGGGGACGTTGGTGATGGCTGGCCCAGGCAGCCATTTTCCCTCCCTGATGGCGGCTGGCCCAGGCGGCCATTTTCTCTCACGGATGGTGGCTGGCCAAGGCGGCCATATGCCATGGGCAGCTTTCTGATGGCTGGCCTGTTTTCTTCTTGTTTTAAAGCTTTTTTTTTTTTTTTTTTTTTTTTTTTTTTTTTTTTTTCCCCTACGTTCATGTAACTGTCTTTCCTCCAGTTTTTATTTTGTACCTCAAAATGGGTGGATTTGCTGGTGTCCAGTGCTTTTTAGTGAAAGCATAGTTGTGTTTTGCTTTTCCCTCTTTCCAAAGAGAACGGTTTTCTGAGGAAAAAGCTTCTCACTTGACTAGGGACATCTTGTATCTATGCTTACATTGAAGTGGGAATAAAAAGCTCTTGCGTCTTGCAGAAGTCATGTCTTGCTTCCCTGAAATCTCAGCAGGGAGCAAACAAAAACCCGTCCCACCCTGTTGGGAAATACGTGTGGTGTGGCAGCAGGGGGCCGTGGCTGCCAGCCCTGGCACAGGCTGTGGGTCAGCTGGGGTGAGCATCGGGCCCCTGCGAGAAGCAGCAGTGGGTTGCTGCGATCGCTGTCGGCAGGAGCTCAAATGTTGGTGCAGGTGTTAAGAGCGCAGTCAGCTCCCCGCAGAAGTCCCAGCACGCTGAGGTCTGTGTCGTCACTCAGCTTCATGTGCCTCGTGCTCTTGTTGGAGTGGTCTGGAGCCAAAGGTTTCTCCTGGATTGTCTTACCTGGAGTTTTTTTGTTTTACTAGGAAATAACATTGTGTCTTATTTGACAGGAAATCCTGTCAAATATTTTTCAATACCACTTCATTACTGGGGTAATTGTTTGTGAAACAGGAGGTGGATTTTATCTTCTTGATTTAGCACTTTGACTATTTTGCCATTGATAAGCAGGTGACTGATTCTGCCAGCCTGAATAAATGTAGTTTTCTAGTAAGATGCTTTGGCTGACAGTAGCTGCACGGAAGAATTTCTAGGCCAGAAGTAGTTTCTGCGATCTCAGTGGTCTACCAAATATCTGATTGTTCCGATGGTTTGTATGCTCTCCATTCTCTCTGAGCTTTTTTTTTTCCTTTTTTTTTTTTTTTTTTTTCCAGTTATTCTTGCTCAAAGAGGCAATTGGTTGTTTTATTTTTATTGTGTTTGTAGTTCTGGTCAGTATTTAGATTTGAGTAAATCAGTTCACCGGGAAGTGAAGACTTTGTTGATGTATTTGTTAGCAAAGTACTGCGCCAGAGAGTTCAGCTTTGTTTCTAGACCTGCTCCCTGTGCCGATTAAAATGCATAGCTCAACATGACAAAGTCCTGTGCTTCATTGCATCTAGAATATTTAATAGCAGAAGGCTATTGGCTCCATTTGATACTTTTCTGAACAAGTAGTATGCTGTTAAGCTACCTAAGAGCAAATATCAGGGAATTCCTGTAATTATTTATAGCAAATATGGTGTTCATTTAAAAAAACAAAACAAAACAAAACAAAAAAACAAACAAACAAAAAAAACAACAACAACAAAAAAAACTATTTCATGGTATATTTTATTTGATTGGAAACTTACCAATAATTTAAAAGTAGTGACGAATTAGTATTAAAGTATTTCTTTTTTCTCATTTTTACTTTTCTAAACTTTGCTAGTCTTTGCTCAGTCTTTCGACTGGATGTTGTCTTTCTTTTTTTACTTGTATTCTTTGGCAGAGAATTATTTATCATAGTTGTAATCTGATCACATACACCAGGGCAGAAAAATAGTCCTTATCCCTCTGCTTACGTTCTACCATATTCTGATTGCTGTTAAGTCGTACAGGCTGTATCTGACCTCAGTGGAAGCTGGAAAAGTTTTGTTAGCATTTGCTAGTGAAAACAACTGTGCAGAATTCTCATGCCTGCGTCCTAGGAATTGGCCCAGTATGAAGTTCAGCTCCAAGTTCACTGATACCCTGAGGCTGAGGCAGGAGTAGAGCCGACAGTGCCTGGCTTCCAGGAGAGTGCCCTCGGAGGAAGGTTAGGCCTGTTCGGGTGCTGCCTGCTGTTGGCTTGCAGTGAACCGACTGGCAAAAGCCTTACTGTGTCGATGTTCCCTGTCCAGGGATGGCTAGAGCTCAGCTGCCCCTGCTAGTGTTTTTTCTAGTCCTAAAAAAAATAGGAAGGACACTGCAATGGAGACAGAAGAATGTAAATAAATTTTAGAGTAATAAAGGAATAAATACCTTTTAGGTAATGAAGGTGACTTATGATCAAGGATACTTGGCTAACCAAGCTTGATTGTTTGAAAGGAAAAGAAATTTTGATCCTAATGAGATTAAATTTAAATGGGCAGTTTGCTTCAAAGCAGAGATTAAACTTCTGGATTTTATCATAGACTGCAAATTTTCAGGACCTATTCTTCCTCCAGCTGAAGCCAAAGAGAGTAAAAGAATGTGTGCTCCAGTTGATGCACACACATAACTGGAAAATACTCTTAAATTACAAACTCTTCAGTTGAAGTTTCTGTATACTTGGTGTCTATATTTGGCTGACAGTTGATCACAAGCTTTTCAGGCACATTCTGGTTGTTTCTCAAGAAAATCATTTATGTTTCCTGTCCTAGATCCAAACCGAAGTCACTCAGTAAGATTTTCTTTGGATTGCTGTCATTAGGCTGGGGATCTAAGCCTTTAGCTTCCAGACAGTTTGTTAAAGACACAAGTTGATCTTCTTTGACAGTGTGCTCAGGCCTCCTATGGTACTTGCGTGCGACAGAGAAATTTTCTGTGATTTTTGTGGCTTTACTGCTTTCTGGAGCTAACTTACCCGTAAGCCCAATGAAAGGAAGGAAAATACTGTGAAAACCAGAATCTCTGCATTTAAAGCAGTGACTTTGATGGAGCTCGGTAGCAACATTGAGAGTTGCCCCATTAAAAAGGTGGCCTAAAATCAAGGCATAAAAAGTTGTCAGCACTTCTGTTCTACAGAACAGAGGAGATGAAAATAGAATATTTGTATTGTATGGGGCCATACTTCCTAGAAGAGAAGATGGATGTGGCAACACTAATATGGGAGCTTACTCTTACGGGAGAAAATACTGTTCTGATGAAACTGTTCTACTTTATAAGTGCAAAACCAAACAACAACCCCCCACCTCCCAGTCGCTTCAAAAGTTGTAGAGAAATATAGTTGTTGGCTTTTGATGTAAATGGCTTTTAGCTGGTGCTCTTGTAGCTTTTCTTTCTTGGCATTGATTTTGAAAGTCAAAGTAAATTCCTTCAAAACGATTATTTTCTTTTAAGAATGATAGGATGACCTCACCTTGGGATTTTGCCTTGTTCTTTGCTGTTTCAATATTACAAGTTTTACCAAGGGTAATAAAGGTCAGCTTCCAAGATCTGTTTTTATTGCACTCATCTTGAGGATGCAGTATGAAAGCACTCAGGTCTGGCAGCACGAAGGGCTCCCTGCTGCGTGCCGACCTTCAGTCACAGCCTGGGTACCCTTTTTTGGCTACGTACTGCACTTGTCAGACAAGTACCAGCTAGAAAGCATCACACTGCCAAAAGATGTGATACAAAGTGATTCATGTTTAAAGAGATTAATGTTCAAAAATTTGTGTGAGGTGTAAAAAGTGCCATGGTCTAGGTGTAGAAACGGAGATCCAGATTGAAACCTACAGTCTCAGTTCCTTGCAATATATAAATTTCTATAAAATTATTCGAAATGAATCAAACTGTTGCACAAAGTTGATATTGTATATGAATTTATACAGCAATAGCTGAAATACTCTTATCTATAAACACATAACAAAATTAGGGATAACAATTAATAGAAAAATACAAGGCATCCTTGCCATTCATATTCATGTTTAGTGTAATATATAGCCAGTCATAAGTTATTAAAAATACACAACAAAAGCCTGATGAATACAATCCCTTCTGTGCCACTCCACAACTACTAAGAATTTTACAATCAATACCACAAAAAAAGAAGGGGGTAGAAGAAAAAAAAAGAAACCCTAGATTGGTAGGAAAAGTGCTGTTTTGTTTTCTGTTACGGATCTTACTTGCAAAAAACAATTTTCTAAAGAGTGCTTGAGCGACATTATTCTCTCTAGGTATCTGAAAAAACTCTGAATTATCTAATCATTTTAACCCCTTGCATGTAGGCATAAAAACATCAACATGGTATGTAAAAAAGCCCCTTTTCAAGAAGACTTTCTTCTTAAGATAACCTCAGACATTTTTGATAGTGGCTTTATTAATGTTAGAAATATGTTATTCTGTGAGCTAGTGAATCCCTCGTACGTGTTTGTCTGCTCTCTTATTCCCTAAGCATGTAACCTGATATAAGCCAGTTGTGTTTCAAGGTTGGAGATGCCTTTGGATTTGAATTTGAATGTTTTCCTTCCCCAGTGTGTGGTCTAACTTAATCTCTTTGCCCACAGTTCCTGTCTGTAAGTGTCTAGCCAGTAACAACTTTGTAAAATAAAGATAGTACAAGGCAGTAGAGAGAGAAAATCCAGGCTATCAGATGTTAGCAATATCACCGTTGACTTAGTGGTGTAGGAAGCAGTAGTATTACTTGGGACCCAGATCCTCAATCAGAAATACTGTGCTGTGAGTACTTTTCAAAACCTGTGCCAGAAGTCAACAACATAGATCCACAGAAAGCTGTGGGTATAAGATACATGTCTTTTGGTGTAAACTTTACTAAGCAGATGGCACTATCATTCACCACAGCAAAATCTCAACTAGTAAAACAGACTCTTTAGCCACAATCTGTCATACCTCTTCTTAAGCTGCCTGACAATAACGAATGTCGGACAACTGAAGCACCAAGAGTACTTCACACTATCAAGAGAACTCCTTGAAAAGACACAGAGTCATAAGCTACAGAAGGCTTCTAGAAGACAGGTAGTACTGTGTATTTAAAGTTATATTATGTTTACCTTGTAAGAAGACATCTAGTAAGTGACAGCAAAAATGTCAGAGCTGTATTGTTTCCTCTGCTGCTTTGTGATAGCCTTAAGTGTGCAATATGCTTAGCTTTAAACTTGGGCTACTATAAATGTATTGAAAGTAATAATAGCTGTTGGCCAAATTCTGCTTCTCCCTATCAAGTACAATTTGTAACAAGCTCACACAAATCCTTTACTGACTACAAGAAGTAGCTCTTCTTCATCCCTTACACTAGGACAGCATATGTAAGAATAAACCACCTGCACTTTAGAGGGACCATTTCGGCTTCATAAATCTTTAGTGTCAGAAAAGTAATATCCAACAGCAGATTTTTGCTTTATTGTTTAGAGTCCAAAAAATCTTTACAGATTCCTCGAATAATGTCAGGAATCATCTGCTCCAGTCCAGTGAACTCCCTGGTGAAGAAAGTGTGAGAATCTCTTGGTTCAGAAGCCATGTCTTTCAGATCATCCAGAGGTGCCCAGGCAACACCAACAGAGAAGACTGTTATTCCTGCAATGCAACAGTACAGAAAAAATAAGTAAGACCATTTTGTCTATGGCTACAAGAAAAACATCAGCTTCTACAACCATGAATTGATTTAGATCAGAAATTAGTATTTCTGCACCTGCAGGCTGTCAGAGATTAATTCCTGATACTTGGTGGCAAAATCTAATAAAGAGGTGTCTCAGGAAGAATCCTGGTGGAAATAGGGGATATCCTGAGAGTTAGCATCTTGTTTTGTACTGGTATATATGAACCCAGGATTGACATAGTAAATCTTGAAATGCAAAAAAACAAACAGTGTTTAGAACAATTTTGAAAGTAAATGTGGATGCTTTGTGTACTCTTAGAGTTTTGAAGCATCAGAAGCCCAAGAGGCTTTTTGGTAAAACTGCCTATTTCGCTCATAGATGATGATGGAGAACAGAAATAATGCCATTGGATGCCAGCGCTAGTTGGAACTTCACGACATGGCTCTTTGGTTTTAATCTACTGATTTCTGCCTTGTTTAGGAAAGTAGACTGGGTGTACTTTTTTTTTTAAAAAAAGAATCGCCATGAGTGAGCCTACTTATGGCTACATACCTAGCTTCTCCATTAGAATGGAACATCAGTGATGTGAACAGTTCCTCAGTACTCATATTTTGCTTAATTTAAAACAACAGTGATACTTGATTTGCTTGCTGGAGCTGCATGAATCAACTTCTGCTGCTTTTAATCACAAAATCATTTACCTGCTTTTTGTGCAGCAGCAGCAGGTCCTCTAACATCATCGTAAGACTGACCGTCAGTCAAAATAACAAGGAAATTTTTGTTAGGCCCATCCTTCACTGGCCCAAATACATTTCTGGTTGTGAAAGAAATGGCATCACCAGTAGCCGTGCCACCACTCATGTAGCGAATGCTCCGGATAGCTGAGAGGACCTTTTCTTTTGTGGTGTAGTCTGTGAAGCCGAACTCAGTGCGCTGATCATAAGTGAACTGCACAGTGGCAATTTTGGAACCAATATCAGAGATCTCAAAAGCCTTCGCAACGTTGCTGATGAACTCAAGCACAAGGCGGAAGTTGCTGTCTCCAACACTGCTAGAGCCATCTACCAAGAAGGCTATGTTGACAGAGTTGTAGCATGTCTTACTACACAGCATCTGCTCATGTGAGCACAGCTTTTGGACAAGGGGTTTTACATATTTGGTGGTGCCAAACCAGCTGGGCATGTTGTAAGAGAAGAAGCCATTATTTCGACAGACAGCCTGTTTGAAAACAAAAGTCACAAGGTGAATATTGAAACAGCAGTTCTGTGGATACCAATCATACACCTATGGGAATTTCTTCTAAAGGCAGCTTCGAATTGGAGCCTGACGATGTTTTATGGGGGTGTCCTTTTGTTTGTTTTTGAAGAAGTTAAAGACAAACACCTGTAGATGAGGTGAGTGAAAGCTCTAACTTAGTTTATTAAATAATTAAATGAAGTGTGCCTCCTTGCCTACAGAAATTTCAAATAATGTCATGTAGTTAATGAGAACTGCAACAACTGGACATTTTAGTTGTTTTTTGAAAAGGAAGTAAGTCATGGCTACTGAATGTCCAAAGGATTGAAAGTTCTACATTTTTCCCTATCCACTGAAAGTTAGGTGCCTGTTTTTTCCCTTCTAACATTGTAAGCACTTTTTTTTTTTTTAAATCCATAATGCATCATAGACACAGATATGCAGTTGAGTACAAAATACAGTCTCAGGTAATTCAAAGTAAAATTTCTTTTTCCCATGGCTTCCATAGTATACATGTAAAATGCAGGTAATTGAGATGGGGATTCGATTTAAAATCAGCTCTCCAAGGTGGTAACTTATCTGGCTAAGATCAAAATGCAGAAAGGGAGGGCAGGCTTCGGTCACATAAGATCATGTCTTTCTGTGCCTGTAAGTACATGAGAGCTGGACCTACCTAGGATCAGAAACAAGCTGTCTTGTGCATGCTGAGGAACAGTGCTTCATTAGGTTCATGTTCTGAGCTATGAACTTTCTCCTGAAATTAGACACTTAAAGCCTCCCTATGAAAACCTACGTAATGAACTAGCACTTAGAAAGCTCTTGTGAGACTGAGACCTGTGTTTGAATTCCTATGCTAACTCGTATGGAGCAAGATCCAACACTCTTCATCCAAGATTATCTTGCATGTGAAGTTGTTAGGAAGTGTTTTTCAATCTTTTCTGTCCTTGTAGTGAAAGTAACTACCTAGGATTATAGCAAAATAATCCTCCATAGAGCAGATCCTGAAAGATCCTGCCATTTTAGGACAGAAGATACCACACTCGTGTTTAATTGCTTTGATGCACTTACCTATTCCTGGAATCCCCTTCCAGGAATCTTAATGTAATTACAGAGTCCAACAGCTATAATTTGGCCAAGACTCTAAACTGGGAGAAGTGTGATAGCACTTCGGTACCTCGGTGCAGCCCCATTAGCAAGAAAATAAACCAGCAGAAGCATATAACTTAGCAAGAAGAAACTAAAAGGCTTACCCAAAATCTGCAGTCCTGATATTTTGATAGTCTTAATAGTTTTGAGAGAATATATTTTATGAAATTTGTAAAAACTAGTTCTTTAGGACTCTAGCATGAAGTAAATTCTTTAGAATCATACCTATGCATGAAAAAGGAATAATGATATTCTCTTACTTTGTCAATAAAACCAATGTCTTGTACCATTCCTAGCTCCTCTGTTGTAGGTTTTGCTACAGATACAATGAATACGTTGACTCCAAATTCTCTGGCCACTATACCAGCTTCTTCTATATCATCTGAGGGCCAGCCATCTAGAAACACTACAATGATTTTGGGTATTCCTTTGCGTGCTCCATTTTCCAAAGAGAAGAATTTCTGAGCGGTGTGTTTCAAAGCTTTCCCTAGTTTTGAATGGTAAAACAAAACAAAACACAAAGAAACAATACAATTACATTTTCATACCAGTTTCCTATGTGAAATTGTCCTGGATTTTAGTTATGACTACAGAATGAACCCAGTGTAACAGTGAAATAGTGTCCCAGGATATTTCAGCACTCATGAAACTTGAGCAACCCATATCATATTAAAAAACTGATAAAGCTGAGGGGGAAAAAAAAATACACTGAAATGTTTTTCCCCCACAGGTCTTGTTTTAGACTAGGAAGCAGATACATGAGCGTCTGCCAAATGAATTGGAAGGAAGAGGTTGAGAAGCTACTTAAATTTAGCTTGTGAAATTCAACATATCTGGAGAGCTCAGTTTCCGTATTTGGCAAACATCCCTTCACAACCGCTTACTCTTTATTCTCAGATAATTCTAAGTCCTAAATTAACCATATAAGAAGAAATAAATGTTAAACCTTTTAGATATGAATTTGTCTCAAATATCACTTATCAGTGAAAAATTGATTACTCTAAGCACAGGAAATGATATAAAGCATACAATAAGTAACCCTGACTTCTGAAAATGAAACAAAAAATATGGCAATGTTCTAGTGGAAAAATGTTGAACCTAAGATAAATGTGGTATTTAAAACACTTTCTTACCTAACAGAATAATAAGTATTTCACTATACGTGTATACATACATATAAATATGTCTTTACTTATGTAAAGACAGAATTTCTATTTTCAGTGACGTATGAACTCACCTGTATTAGAATTGCCTCCTCTGAAGCCTAATTCCTTTATGGCAAACAAAACCTCTTTTGCAGAAGTGAAGTTTTTCAGATAGAATTCAATTTTTGGATGTTCACTGTGGAAAAACAAAACATTAATAAACCACGTGGTTGACTTTTCATATCATTGTGGCATTAGCAAGCTAAATTAGCATTTGCATCATTTTGTTCTTGCTCAAGTATACTTATCTCTCCATTTTAATTACTAAAATAGAAGTATGCTCCTCACTTAATAGTTCTCACAATCCTTAGCATGAGGAATCATGTACCTGGGTGGATAAATTAAGAACAGGATGATTCTTAAGCTTATTAACCAGCTGAAAATACTAGTTTAAAATATATCCAGAAGTAAATTTTTAACATGTTGGAAGTTAAACTAAATGCATTGGTATAATTGAAAATTACACAAGTATCACAAAGGCACATGATGAAATTGTCATGTCTTCTCCCATGAACATATCAGCATAGCACAGAGAAACCAGTGCTGCAAGCTGGAGTTTGTTTTCTCTTGCTATTCATTTGCCATTATTGAGCAAACACTGTTCTGCAAAATACACAGGGATACATTACTTGGTTTCTCTTATTAATCACTCAGTTATATTTTGTGTACATCTGTTATTACCTGGCTTGTACGACTCCAATGTGAGGCCCTTCTGTTCCAATTCCCAACATCACTGCTACTTTTCCAACAAAGTTTTTCTGCAGATTAAATCTACGTTGGCCAATGTTGTAACTTCCATCAACGAGAAATGCAATATCAGCTTTACAGTCTGCGAGCATCCAAAATAATTAGACTAGCTTAGCACAAAGTAAAGGTTACAATTTTGCTTTTCAGAAGCTAAACCTATAGGTTCCTACCTTTGTTCCCAGCCTTTTTGTCAAGGGGCTTCTTAGGTCTTTTGCCTTCAATGAAGGAAACAGCATGGATCATTTAAGAACAATAAGATGAAATCGAAGGAGCTTAGTCTAAGAATTACATTGCAATCTATCCTCAATAAAAATTGGCATGGGACTGCATCATCCTTCAATCAGTGTAATAATTAAAATTTCACTGCTATTGCTTTGCTCCTTAGAGAATATTCTTTTTCAAATGAAGCTGTTTAACCTTCCTTTCTTGTACCTGTCTAGCTGAATATCAGAACGTGTACGGGAAGACATACAGAAATTGCTGTAGCTCAGCATCTCAAGTGCTGCCACTTCTCTTTCTCAGTTAGCAATCTGCTGTTCAATTTTAATGTTTTGCAAGCAAGCTGGGACTTAAACAATGAAGCAAATGTTCTTTTTGCAAACAAGATCCAAGTCCAATATGTATATACCAAAAGCCTCCATAAAAACTGATCTAGCCATTTACTGGCAGCATGTTCTGCAGAGAAATCTAAACAACATCTAAATTTCCGATAAGTTCTGACAACCTTTAGCAGTTACGTAGTTCTGCAAGAAGAAATGCATAATGTCTTCTCTGGTACTTCATTGGAATGAATATCCAATGAGCTCACAAACTCTTTCCTTCTGTTAAATTATCTACTAGTTTTCCAAATTTAAGTGTTCCTTCATTTACATGAACACTACTAAAACAAGAATCAATCTCACTGATTACAAACGAGTCTTCCTTTTGCTGATGCAAAACATGTCAAAGCAGATATTGTACATATGTTTTCTTTAAAAACAAGTTCTGTGAAACAAGACATGTTGGAGAGAGCTTGTACCTGTAGAAGGACGTGCTGTTGATACTGATCGTCCCACTGCTTCAAGTGCAACATTCTTGGTAGCTGCCAAAATATTGGAAGAATTAATTTATATCATAGAATCATTATATCAGTATTTCAGTGTATTTAGATGAAGTTATGAGTGCTTGAAGAATACTGGATTTGCAATAGTCTTTCTAGACTATTTCCAATAATCTTTATGTATAATCTAGGTAGCCTAGTCTGCCTGGAACAGTACTATTTTAAGAAAACTGTGGAAAAGTGAAGATAAAATGAGTTAGAAGTAAACTTTGATTACATTTCGTATACTAGTCACATTTGTTTCTATATACAGGTGCATTGAGGAAGTTTCCTAGAGCTACATTAATATTTGAAATGCAGTTTGCAAAATAGTAAGTTTTTAGACACCTACGAGTCACTGAGAAAGATGAAGCCCATCTAGTGAGCACCTGAGACTGGATCCCGTTGGCATTTACAGCAGGGTAGCTTTCCTGTCCTGGGAGAGTCTGTACCTTTACAGGTCCTCCTGCGTTGGTGATCACCCCTCTGAGACACAGAAAAAGTTGTGATGAATTAGACGTATTAATCACAAGAAAATGCAATACAATTATGCCATCATTAGTATATTGGACACTAGCTTCCTGAAAACTGATGCCATATAGGCAGAAGATTATGTTCAGGCAAAAATAAACTATAAGATACTGAAAAGGTTAAGAGAAAATATTCCACGGAGCATCACTCGGATATTTTATTAGGAAACAATTATTAGGAAATTCTAAAATTCTAATTGCTCAGACTGAAGCAGAAGAATAGTAAAGGTAAGAGCTACAGGAAAATGTATTTGAGTTCATTATGATTCGTGAAAATTTGTTGCCAAACCAAAATTTGTTATGCTTGACTGCAAAGTAACCAAAGCTAAGAAAACAAGAAAAATGCTGCTTGTAGTAGTAATTTGTACGTAAGATATTGTGTTAAGCAACCACACAGGCTGCAGTCAGAAATGGCAGGCATTGCTGACAGCAACCATCCGATTACTGATAAAAGTAGGAACAAAGTGTAAAGTATCTTCTTCTCATTCACCTGGAGCAAAAATTAAGTGTGAAAACTGAAATAAATAGAATGCAAGTTAATAACTCGATCCATATAAGATTCCTGATTGGTTTCCATCTAGACTCACAAATGGTATATCAACAACAGATGCTGTTCAGCTCTGTGATTTTCACAATTGCAGCTTCAGAATTTGGAATACTTCAGAAATAATTAACAGATCATAGCTATTTCCATTTGTTTAAGCATACCACTTAAATACACATTTAATGGGTTATTTAAAAAAATACCAAGAAGCTTACTGATTAAAAGTATCTTATAAAGTCATATTCAGTATTATAACACTATTGTACTCCTTAATGCCATACTAGAAGTCAGTTCAGAAATGTAGAAGTGACAAGAAAACTTGTAGAAAAATCTGTGGAGGAAGTTTTCCAAAAACAAGAGATTTGAGGCTAAAATCTTCTTAGAGAAGTCTGATAACATTTTTCTCTTGTTGAGTTTCACCTCATGACTGAATGAGCAGGTTTGGAGATTGCCTGCCAGATCTGCCTGTCACGCGGGACAAGCGAAGATACAGCTAATTGGAAAATCTTGCTGATGCTTACGTGCTGAGCCTGTTAGCACTGTCAGGACGTAGAGGATTATGTCAATACGCAACGGGACATTGGATTTACACATTTAGGAAACTTCAGGGTTAAAAGCTGCCCAGAGGGAGAACTTCCATTGTTTGTTTTTGCAGGCAGAGGGGTTGTTGTGATAGTCACAGGCATCAGAACTCTTTTTTAGATTTCTTTTTATATGCTGCAAGAATGGATATTATTTTTTTAGGGGCCAAAGTTCAACGTTGAGCTTCTCTAAATGGAAGGAAAAGCTTAATGGTCCGTGGTACTTGGGCAGGTACAGTAGCATGGGAAACAAACAACCTTTTCAAGATTATTGAAACACAGCAATGTGTGCCTCTGTGTTTATTTTTCCTATCTGTTTGGCTTCCTGCTTGAAGAGAGTCCCAGCCTCATCTGATTTAAAACACCATGAAAGTAGAATAATCAAGGCTGGAGTTTAGAAAATCTTGCACAGTTATGGTAATTTGAGCTCTGGGCATCTCTGGCAGTTTCCACATGAATCTCCTTGTGGACTACTTAAAATGCATTCCTGATCCACTGACGTGATTTGCATTTCTAAATGGAACTACAGTTATATTTATGTATGTATTTAATTCTTGTACCTTTAAAGATTATGGCAGTTTCAAAATACAGAGATAATTTATCTAAGAATACTCTATACAGTGTATAGACAAAGAAGCTTTAGTAAAGTTGCCCTGAATGCCAGTTTAAAATCAGATTATTATGTTGGCAAATTTAAATAGCACCTCACATTTATCCTCATAGATAGTGAAGAGAAATAGATCTGAACAGAGATGTGCTACTCTAAGGAAAAGCCCCAAACCCAAGGGCAGCACTACTGCCCATAGACTGTTGAAAGAAATACATACTGAGCAGACTTGGTCTTACAGTCCAGAAGCACAATGTTGCAGAGTATGTTTTTTGCTAATAATTACATGTATCAAATATGACTACGGGTGTCCAGTCCACTCTTTTTTTTTTCCCCACCAAAAGGGAGAAAAGAGAAAGAGCAAGGTCTGCTCTCAGGTAGCACGGCAGAATTTTGACCTGAAGTCCCCATTACCATTGCTGAGTGATTCCTACAGGATGCCTGGATGAAAACAGTTATCATCAGGGGGCTAAAAACAGACAAGCTAGCCAAATTCTCACTTTCCTTTCTATTACCAATAGATGTATCCACCTCTTTCCACATCATTCACCTTTCTCCATGGCTCAAGAAGCATCCTCCCCTTCTCCAAACAGCAGTATCCTGCTGCCTGCCTGCCACCAGTTCAGTGCTTTGGAGCTGTTCTGGGTTTCGTGCCAGCATCTTCTGGCCCTCTAGGTTCTGCTTTTCTGTCTCTGCTGCACTCCTGTTGCTTTTGGCAAGAGACAGGGCACAGCAGCAGAAGCAGCCAATGTATCAAAGTTTCCCAGGGGGCCTGCTGCTGCTGCTCAGAAGCCCGGCCCCTCTGGCTGACAAGGTTTTGGCAATAGCCTTATAGCAAACACTGAGGCAGCTCAGTGGCCAGTCTTTGTGGTTAGTTTGTCGCCAACTCAGTAACACCATGATTTGCTTTTGTTCACTTGAATTCTGAGAACCTGATGTTTAATTGCAAGTGTTCCCACCCTGTGACTAGTTACGAAGGTTCTAAAAAAATTTGCACGCCTATTTAGCATCTAATGACTGCAACATAGGGTTAGGTCTCCATTTAGTAGAATTGGCACTAGAACAAAACTGCACAAGCTCAGAACCTAGTCCTTAATTTGCCCTTCTGATTATTAATCCAATTAATCACTCAGTGGTAGATTTAACTCAGTTCTTTATGCCTACATAGCATCAGCCTGGTAGGAGGTTCTCCATTCTTCCCCTGGCAAATAAAACTTCTATTCTTCTGCCCAGACAAAGGAAAATATTAAACAAATATTCTGTTTCCTGAGAGTAACTGCACATAAAATAAGGACAGAAAAAGATAAAAAGCCAAATATAACAAACCAAAGCAGGCAGAAAGCTTATTCATCTGGAGTAATAACTGAATTCTGCTCAATTCTTTAAAATGCACTATGTAGTGTTATTGCTGCAAGAAAAAAATCGCATCACAGTAATGGAACTACTCAGAGGAATAAGCAGTATTTAGTGTATGTACAAGTTTAGGAATCAGGCTTCAATTAGGACCCAACACGTACAAATGAATGTGTGTGGAAGGAGGAACTGACACCTGCTCACACAATCATTTTTCTGTTTTTAAAAAAAAAAAAAGTTACTGCTTCCAGGAATGATGCTTCTGGAAACAGAGGGTGGTGGGGTGAGCGTGCTTTGTGTAAGATAGCAGCAGTCATCGTAGTGACACAGGCCCTCAACAGTGCTTAAGGGGGGTGTGTGTGTGTATATACACACACACATATATATAGGGCTGTGCTGCACTCACCATGCATAATGTAGGGCACGCAGTTTTAAATAAGATGGAGTTGTTTCAGTAACTTGGAAGAAAATTCTGAAATTCTTAAGAGTACTCATCTAGTTATACCATGATCGCAGGAGTTGGTAATACCTATTAGCAACGTGTTCTTGGAGTTGCTTTGGCACCAAGGTGAAATGGAGTTTAGCCATTGCAACACAGAGCTGGAAGGAAGAAGTAGTTTGTCTGTTTCAGTTGGCTTCTGTAGCCTGTACTGAAATTAGCTGAGAACTAAACAGCTATGCCCTCTCTTCCATCCAGCAATCTCTTTTCCTCACTCACTATGACCACTAATCATGGCTTCTAATAGTTCCAGCAAAACCAAGAAAATGCTGTCACATAGTGAATTTTGGTCTGAACACAAGAGGCTGACAGGACTAATAGCAGCTAACTTAAAGCTGGTCTTCAAAAAGAAAAAAAATAATTAAATAGACCACACAAATCTAAATAGACACTGCACAGAAACAATTAACTATCTTTCAAACCAACTCTTAAGTTTTAAAAACAAACTTTCCCCTCTTCTTTCCCTGCCCCCCCCAATATCTCCCAAGTTCTTTCTAGCTACCCCATAGTACCTTAAGCCTTAGTCTCCTTTACAGCATCTGAGAAATTTACCACCAAAACCATTGTTATGTTTAGTTTACTTAGGAGTTTAAATTAAAAAATCCCGATTTTTTTTATGTTGTTTAAACAAGCTTTTTATTTTGTCCTTTATCTTCTAGTCAGTTATTTTGGTGTAAAATTAGTTTTTAAAATTCAGAAATACTCTGATAGCAGAGTTTAGCGTTGTAACTTCATTTTGAAAGAGTTTCTTCCTGTTGCTTGGGAGTAAGAAGAGAATATAACTATGCTCAAATTTCTTTTAAATGCTTTGTTCCATGGAACAGTTTCAGCCTTTCTGCATGGGTAACAGTAGTCTTATCTGGAATGCACAAATAGAATAAGACTTTTTTTTTTTAACTGTAGTTTATGCATAAGTTAATATAAATGTACCTAGAAACTAAGTAAGACTAGTTTAAAGAATCACTAGTTTGGTGATGTTTGAGGAGATTCAGGATAACTTATGTTGTAATCCACAAATGCCAATTAAATCCCATTCATGAGATTCATAGAATGAATCATTTTTTTTTTTTTTTTTTAAAGTCTCTAACGTATTGAGGTATCATACTTACTACATTTACTTTGGTTTCAATAGAGCCTCTTGACACAAATAGTTTGGATTGTGTGTATGACTAAGTCTTAATTTTAAATATAGTTGTAATATTTAATTACAGAAATCTAAGAAGTTTGGAAAAATGTACAGGATTATCTAGTTTGTACTTTCAGTTCAAATTAGGATGACAGTTTTCTAGCTCTTCTAGACAGATGGATATCTTCTTAGAAACCGTACTGTTCAGTCCAATTCATTGAATACACCAGGCCATCTCCTCTGTCCTTATTGCTAGACTTTTTCCTCAAGTCTAACCTAAATTTCTGTTGCTAGTGTCAGTCCACTCCAGAGTTAGAACATGCAGTTCTGAATCATTCAATGAGGAGTTCTAAATGAGCAAGTACATCTTTTACAGCCAGTTAACAGATGAAGCTAAGAATCCTCCTTTAATAGCCAAAAAGTTTTTTCAAAGTATTAATGTCAGTCTGACAGGAATCATTCTACCTTCCACAGGCATCTGAGAAAGATCACATCATCTCCAGCTGCTTTTAGCTAGTGTTCCATTATTTAAAATTGATTCAAAAAAGGATTTACCTTTCAAATAAGTAATTCTTCATTTTAAAAAAAGTCAGATAACCTCAGTAAGATTTCTGCCAGCCTGTTTTCTTTCACCTCAGGAATTACTACTATTCTACTGACATCTATTTAGCATGGGTTATCTGGATATATTTCCTAGCCTTCAGTTTTCCGTTTGATATGGGAATGAGTTCAGCTAGCTGTTGGTCTAATTAAGATGATCTAATTATGAGTCATCAAGTTTGATGCCCATCAAGGAAGTGTCAGAAAAGAAATTCTGTGACAAAAAATAGTACTCTGATTACAATTAATAAACTTTACAGATTACATTGACCCAAATCATGGATAGGGGTGTTTGAATGGGAGCTTAAACTGACTTCAACACTTTCAGGAAAGATCTCATAAATTAAAGTAAAAAAAAATGCAAGTGTGCTTTTATTCTCCCATTAATTACTGTTTACACTGCATCCTTCTATGGCTACCAGCGACACTTGAGTTGTCTCACAGTGAAAGCCTATTTGCTACTTTGCCATGTCATTAGTCTCATTGTTTTCAGGAACATTTCAGGACAACTCAGGTAACTTGCAAGCCACCCAGCCATTCTGTTCTGCTGTGCTCTGTCCTAATGGCATTCCCATTATGGGAATAGCATGGTTTCAGAAGTCCAGAGAAGTCTTTATTATGATGTCATCAAAAGGTTCAAATTCAGAAGTGCAGCAAGACTGTATAAACTTGCTTAACACATGGATTAACAGTCGACCGTCTGCCTTACCTGTGTATGGCAGCTCCGCAGACACTGGAAAGGGAGGCATAAACTCCATCCCCAAAGACGTAGAATTGCCACAGAGGACAGTTTGCTGGGCAAAGGACTTCTTCTGTCTCCTTTCTAAGGTCAAGTCCTCTTGTAAAGCATGTGATAGCAGTGGAAACTACAGGGGGGGGGAAAAAAAAAAAAAAAAAAAAAAGAGAAAAAAGAAGAAAAACTTGTGACCTGAAAATCTTTTATTTAAATAAAACAACCACCTTCTCTACTGTACCCAATCCCCAATCTAGATGTTTGGATTTGGAATTAGGTACAGCATCTCATCTTGTGCTCCAGTATGTCTGTAAGGATCTCTGGCACTTAGAAATGTGCAGCTATGGCAAGGAGGAACACGCTTTGTGAGAGAGGCAGGGTGGAAAAGCTTTTAAAAAGAGCAAACAGCATTGAACATTAAAATAATATCCAGGAAAATATTACAGTGGAAAAGAATGGCAGTGGTTCACAACACGTGCAGGTTTACCACAGACAAAGGCAAGGGGAAGACCATAGAGGTGGAACACAAGAGTGGGTGGCACTCGCTGAGACAGAAACTGAATGCCTCAGATGTCCCCACAGTGCTCTCCAGCTGTGGGGCATCCAGGAGTCATTTGGGAAGCTCAGTCCAGGGATGTTCATGAAGCAGGCTGACACAGCATCTATCTCCTTAGCTTCTGCAACAAATCCTGCTGAAGTCAGTGTTTAAAAATAAAAACAAACAAAAAAACAGAGTGCCCATTTCCTAACTTCAGTAATATGAGTAGCATTAAAGCATTCACATCAGTTCATTGCAACAGATATCATCATGATCCTTGTGCCAAGAACAGTCAGATTCACCCACAGAGATGGAATTTACTTGTGCTATGCACATGCATTTCTCATGAAGAACTCTGCCTTTTTTCTTTAGAGTTGCTCTCCAGAGAGTCATCTCTGAGCTGTTACTGTACTTGCATGTGCATGCACCTACATACACAGATTTACACCAGTGTACAATTCTGCCTGGCAAATTGAAACTTTTCCTTTTGCAAACTTAGAGGTCATTGTCTTGGATGCTTAACCACCATCCTACACAGCACAGCACAGCACAGCCAGTCTGGTAGCACAGCAGGTTAGAGCTTTAGCTTTGATCAACATTAATTCAACATCGTAAGTTCAACCCATAACTGACTGGGTATTTATTCTGAAATTCCTAAGAGTAAATGTTGTCATCGCTGAGCACTAGCAGGTGCAAGAAGCTTTTCTATATGCACTCAGAAAATTAATTTTTCCACAATATTAGGAGGAGAGCTGACAGTCTGGCTAATGAATCCATGCATACACCACAACAAGTGTATGATTATGGGGATTAGTGATTGGTTTCTTGCCTGCTTCCCTGCCCACTCTTTTGACTCTTACCCTAGGGTGTTTACTGACCCTAACATAAGCTGCTGTTATTTGAAAGAATGATTTTGGAGCATATGCTGTTCCTAATCAGCAGATGGAAGAGAGCATGCTGCCTTGGTGCCTCCTGCTAATCCCACTGACTTTAGAGCTGAAAAGCAGAACATTTACAGCTGGAGGTGCACAGTGAAGTGTCTGTTCACACTTGCTGCACAGATCCAAGGATATTTGGAGAACATGCATGTAGTTTTGCATTTAAATATAGCTAATCCTCATTAGTGCTATACTGCATTTATAGTAAGCTACCTAATCATATCTTCCTGAAAAATCTTTGCTGCTATCTGTCAGCACATACAAGTTAGTTAAGTGCACTAGATGTACGTACACAGTCCAGATGGAGAAAAGAGAAAGCTGGGAGTACTACTTTTTCCCTGCCTTCAAAATAAGGAAAGCTGTCTAGGTTTTAGGTTAGATGTTAGGAAGAACTTCTTTACTGAAAGGGTTGCTAGGCATTGGAACAGGCTGCCCAGGGAAGTGGTGGAGTCACCATCCCTGGAAGTCTTTAAAAGATGTTTAGATGTAGAGCTTAGGGATATGGTTTAGTGGGGACTGTTAGTGTTAGGTCAGAGGTTGGACTGGATGATCTTGAGGTCTCTTCCAACCTAGAAATTCTGTGATTCTGTAACAAGAATCACTGTAAAGTGATCTAGTTCTGATTCTCAGGTACCCTAAAAATAAGTTTTACTCACATCCTCTCCATACCTAGTCTTATCCATTTGCCGTAAAACAAAAGTCTGAAAAACAAGCAGAATCACCATGCTTATACCTAAAAGCTCATTATTCTCATTGTTAAAAGCGCTGTTATAGGTGTTATGCTGAAAGTCAATTTACTTTGCATTTGAGTGCCCTAATCACTTCAGGGAACTCCTACAAGTTTGTTAGCTGATTACTGGGCAGCAATCAAAACATCCACCAAGTGGCAGCTGGTGAGACCAAACAGCAGCTAGAAGGCTGGACATCCGTGGAGAAATTCTTGCAAGGAGCAGTAACAGTAATCTGTTCTCATAGTACCACCTGTGCCATGTACCCTGGAACATTTTCCTAGCTTCCAGAAGTGCAAGACACCACAGGAAATCCGTAATACCTGCCATTTCTAGTTGGTTAGCCTGAGTGAATTCCTTGTCAGGCTGTACATACAAATACAATCAGATGTGTAATTAACATGCTCCTTATCGCTTGGGGATCCGCATTTCTCTCACTAGCAGGCACTTGCTAAATACAGTCATGTGTCAGACTAACATCGTACATTTTTGATAGCACTGAGGATGGGGAGGGGATGTGGGGGGTGGAATCTGGCTGTGTTTTCCCTAGCCATGAAAGCACAGATGCTCACTATAGCCCAGCCATGGGATTTTTTAATGTACTAAAAACTTACAAACCTCATCTACACCATGAAAGGGGGGGCTTCAGAGCAAAAAGCAAGTTGCTGCTGTGTGAACAGCTGACATACGGTAGCTAGGGGCCTAGGGGCTTTAACAGGTCATACCTCAGCTAGATCAGCAAACGGCGGGGGGGGCGCGTCAGCTTGTAACATGCACTGAAGGACTCATGCCGTTAGTTAAAAAGCTGCAGTTTCATTTTGTTTTACTATGCAGATACAGTTTCCTATAAGCTATTATTCCAAGATGAACATTAGGAATGTCAGAAGCAGAGTAAAAATTAGATGTACTGGGTAACAAAGTTAAAACGAATGGTACCAACTTTGTAGTGAATTTCGCTCTCTATAAATCCCATAAAACCACAAGCAATCCAGTGTGAACTTGAGAGTATATTAATCATACTGCATACTGAATCATATAGAATAATTCTTTGCCAGATTACATATTAATTCTCCCAAATTTCATGTGATAGTACTATTAAAATGTTAGAGAGTGGTTGTTTTTGTTAACATATCCAAATATCAAGGGTATTTCATCCTTGCAGGACCAGCCAAGTAGCTATCTATAAAATTTAAGTTGCAGTTACTTCATAGTCACTGTAATTTAAGAACACAAGAACTGTAGCACTTGAAATACTTCTCTAGATACTTACCTAACTCAATAATCAACACCATTAAAAAGTTAAAATCTAAATCCATGCATTTTTAGAAGAAGGAATGATAAGCTTGCAATTTAAAGGAAAGGAGTCGGTCCTAGACTCCTACCCAGTCTGGACTGTGATGGAAAGTAGAGACCTCTGAACACAAGCCTAAGATTAGTCCTTCAGAACTGTAATAAAGTGACCATAATCCCACTCTGTCCAGACACACACTTTTTAAGCCTCACAGAAACACACCACATTAGGGTACACTGTAAAAACAAAGTACAAAGAAAAGAGACAGCATTTCTTCCTGATTTAAGCCATATTTAAAGGTAAGGATGAATGTCTTCCTTCACTGTTGACCTAAAAAAGAAAAAAAAAAAAGTGAAGACTCACTTCTGTCCTGAAACTTCTATCCAACAACCATGCTTTCAGTCATCCCATCAGTTCCCATCTTTTTGTTGCTACATCCCATGTACTGATTTGCTCTGAATAACTGTTTCTCATGCCCACCTATGATGAGTTTTCACTTTGTTTTTGACAGTCACTAACTTAAGACACTATAAAAATAAAAACTAAAAACAAAATCTGAGCTTTTCTAACCGTGATATTCTCATGCATTGCTTTGGAAAAGCAGAATTTATGTAAGAAAGCACATATATCTGTGTACATTATTAAATAAAGGGCAGGGATTCCTAGAGCAAAATAGCTTTATGGGTCATAAAATGCAGTTTACTTTTTTCTTAAGTATGATTCTTGTAGTACTTAGTTTCATTTATTTCAAAGCAAGAAAATTTTGAGTCATTTGTTTTTACCTTGAGGCTTCAAAAAAACATATATAGTTTTATGCAAGGAATATTCTTACAAGTATCATCTATACCAGAATAAAACCATATTGGTAGATACAGATCTACTTATATTTTGGAAAGCACATTCATAGATTGCACACTAATTCATGTAACGTTAAGTACATATCCTGACATGAACAAGAGCAGAGGAATTTCTAAGGAAGCATCAGGGCTATGTTACTTATTTCAGCCTGAGATTTGCACTTTCTGATCAACTTCTGTTCGCTTACGATCTGTCATATGCCAGTGTTAACCCACCCATATGGACAGCCTTGGGTATGGTAACCGGAGTTGTTGAATTTAGGTATTTCAGGGGGAGCACAAGGAAAGATAAGACCTCTCTGATCAGTTAGGAGCCTGAATACAGCAGATATCCAAGGAAACTGATGCTCTTTTCATTACTTCAGAATTTAAGCTTTTTTTTTTTTTTTTTTTTTTTTTTTTTTAAGTTTCTGCAAGCTTCTAGCTCAGTAACTGAGTTGTGCTGAACTTGGGCTCAGGGTAACGGTGAGAGGCAGTATCTTACATTACCTGCTCACCCTGTATGTGCAGACATGTGCTGCTACTTCTAGTAATAACGCAAAAGCAAAGCCACATTCGCCAACATTCCCTTAACATAATTTAGCCCCAGATACCTTCCGCTTACGGAGGCTCCTCCAGCCCTGGCAGCAGGTATTACTAAAAGCCCTTTCCAGGTGTTTCCTGACAGGCCGTTGACACTAGACGTGCAATGCGCCTGTAAAGTAAGACAAGGAGTTGAGGGAGCAGTAGGTTTTCCATTATTGTGCATTTCTGTCTATTTCTGGTGGGCTAAGTCCCGGCCGTGCTGCGGCACACGGGAGGGCGCGGGGCGCTGTTGCAGCCGTTTGGCTGAAGCCACCCCGAGCAGCCGGCGCTGCCCCCCGCCCCCGCGCGGTGCCGGCCGGCACAGGCACTCACCTCGCCTCACCTCACCTCACCGCCCGCCGCGGGCTCCGCCGGGCTCCGCTCCCTCGGTGGCGCTCCTCGAGCCGCCTCCTACGGCCCCCGGGGTGGCTCCGGCTCCGGCTCCGGCTCCGGGCCGCCCGCCCGCCTCACAGCCGCTCCCGCAGCGCGCCCGGCCGCCTGAAAGCCCCGCGCCGGCACCGCGGCCAGAGGCAGGTGCCGCCGGGCGGGCCCGGCTCCAGCACACACACCGACACAGCCGCACTCGCTCGCGCACCCCTCGCCATCGCCCCCCCGGCCCCTTCGCCTGGCTCCGTGCCCCGCCGGAGCAGCCCGGGAGGGGAGGAAGAGGAGGAAGAGGAGGAGGAGAGGCACGCGGCACACTCACCCGAGCCGTCGCTCCCGCGCACGGGGCCGCAGAGCAGGAAGGCGCCTGCGAACAGACAGACAGACGGACAGCGGGTCGGGTCGGGTCGGGTCGGGGCGAGGAGAGTCGGAGCACGGCTCTGCGCCTGCCCCGCCACCCGCGGTACGCACCGAGGAGTAGGGCGGCGAGCGGCATGGTGACGGGATGGGAGGTGAGGGGAGAAGAGAGGAGCCCGCACCGACACCGCCAGAGCTGCCCCGCGCCGGCTTTAAACCCCGACCCGGGCGCACGGGCACCGGGGCGGGACGGGGCGGCCGGGCTGGGCTGGGCTGGGCTGGGAGGGCTCGGCTGGGCAGGGCAGGGCAGGGCCGGGTGGGTGCCGCCGTGCCGCCCCCGCCGCCTCCTGCCTCAGGCCGGGCACCCCCAGGCATGTGGGAGACTGAGGCAGTGCCCCAGCTGCCAGTGTCGTGGCGGGTCTGTGGGTTTAGCTTGGATTTAAACATGTTTGTTTCCCTTAAAAACGGCCACACAATAAATAAAAAAGATGCTTCAGAGCCTGCTTCAGCTTAGTTCAGTGCATGTGTGGGTGTAAGCAGGCTCAGGCACAGCCCACCTGGGGCTGCACATCATGCAGCGTCTGTGCGTGTACTGCAAAGCAGGTACATGAGAGTTGTCCTGCATGTGCGTGGGAAATGTGAGCGGGGAAGTTACTTGTAAAACAAAAATAAAAATCGCAGTTTACTTCAAATGAAGTGCAGAAGCTGTAAGAACCCAATCTCCCTCCCCACCTCCCCCAGCTTTGATGTCCCAGGAACACATTTTTATGCTGCCCACGCAGAATAAAGGTGGCGATGCTTCACTTAGGACATGCTCTTCCCCTACGGGAGTATCAAGTTCAAAACCATTCAAGGCACTTGGTGCAGGTGTCAGGAACTTCTGCTGGCGTTTCTCTGCTTCTCTGGCTCCCAGGAGCTTGCATGGAACTGCTGGCTTGTAGTCGGCTCTCTCCTCAAGACGCTCACCCAAGGGGGTTGATCACCTCTAGACTTCGGTGGTGAATTAAAGAGTTGCCAGTGGCTGCTAAAACACTGTCCTCAGGCACGAGAGCCCACCTCTCCCTGAGGTGCTTGCTACAGGCCGAGCGGCACTTGGTGCAGCTCCGCAATGGTTCACCCTTTCTGCTGCTGGCCTTGGTTCACATTTTGCGGGTTTCTCAGAGGTGTGGTAGCTAAGAGAGGAAGGGAGTTTTGTTACTTTTTTTTTTTTTTTTTTTTTTTTTTTAATAAAATGTTCTGGGAAGCCACTGTCTTATAGACGATGCCTGCTGTATGGTTAGCACTGACAGCAAGTCTTCCCCGTTTCCTTGAAACCAGTGGTGACAAATCGATGACCGCCCTGCTCTCTTTCCAATGCCTTCTGTCCCTCGGCCCCCTTCCTCCTCTCAGCTCGGGGAGGGAAGGGGGCTTGAATCCTCCCTGCCTGGACTTCATGAAGCTGGCAGAAAACCGGAGCTCGAGCCGGGCCCTGGGGGGTCAGTGGGCATTAGCTTCTCTTGGACTGCCATGTCTTGTCTGGGGCAAGAGAGCGGGGGAACTGCACTCACATAGGTTAATCTTTCACCGCAGTTTCATGATCCGGTGAGATTTCCCTGGAGTCCTCTGGAGGCTGAGGGGAAAGCAGGAGAAATGGAGAGGCATCCCATTTATTCCGGGAAATACGGGAAATGCCTGCACTGAGAGACACTGGCTGTCCTTCCCGTACAGCACCACAGAAACCCCTCTGTCCTTTGTGTAAAGAAAGGCTTTGTGCAAAGATCAAACAGGACAGAAGAAGGTACTAATTAAACTTTCAGCCCTACACAATACTTGGCCTTGCAGTTCACTCACTGGGAAAATACATTCACCCACCCTCACTGCAATCCTCCTTCCCCTCCTCTTGACATTTTTCTTTTTGCTGGTTCCCTTCATCTCCTGAGGTTTTGCATTTCTCTTTTGTTCCTGTGTTCTTTTCAGACCTACGATGCTTTTCTATAAACTTTCTTCCCAAAATGTTCACCCTGCAAAATGTTTTACATACTGGCTGTTGGGTGTCACTTTCAATTTTGTGCTTAAGAGGTACTGAGTGGTGCTTGTGTTACGGGGTTTCAGTCTGCAGCCTCAGGAAGGTCCCTGGGCACAGATGTTGGTGTGACACAGGCAAACTGGTGCCATACTGGCAGAGCACTGCTGTGTGCCCAGCTCTGGGCTGTCTGGTGCCAGCAGAGACAGATGATTTGAAGGCCCTAGAGGGACACAGCAAAAGTCACAGCACATGGCCCTTTTTTCTGACATCCTTGGGCTTGATTTGTTAATTCATGCCATTACTCTAGTTACATTCCTTCATGTTACTTTCATTTTTTATTTATTTTTTTTTTCCTGAATTAATAGTCTGTTATGAAATCTAAAGAGAAACATAGTGTAATAATAATAATAATAGCCTGTTAGAAACTCTAAAGAGAAACGTAGTGACTCTAAACAGAAGCAGTGACTCTGGTCTAGGAACTGCACATCCTTCTCCTTTTGGAGGCAGAAGGTCTCAAGCCACACGGACATGTGGCAGAGCCTGGTGGCTGGCTGAGGCCCACAGGTGCACTGCAGCAGGGACAGCTCCTCCTCTCCAGGGAGGCTTTCCTGCGGGTACCTCTAACCACAGCCTGAAGCAGCGCAGAAGCACCCTCCAGTGCAACAGCCTAGCATTTTGAGCACTGAGGGAGACAGCCAATACACACACGGGTCTCTCCTTGAAAGAGTTCAAGTGTGACGGTTAGCCAGCAGTTCCTGGTAGGGAGCAGACCCTCCTCTACCAGCAGTTTACGTGTTGTAGATTAGCAATGAAGGTTATATTGTAATTGAAGCGTCCTGCGAGGAGTGACCGGGTGAATCTGTTTCCTCTCCTGTCAGTGCTCTCTTCACAAAGGGGCAGAGGAGCAGTCACCTTTTACCTTAATCGGTACTGAGCTGCTCTCTGCCCAGCTTCTGCAGCATGCTCTCTTCTGCAGGGACGATCTTTTTAAGACAAAATTCAAACTCAGTCTGTTGTGGTGGATTTTAGTACTGTATTCATTTCATTCATTCATAGCTCGGGACATCATGAAGACCTTTGTTAGCTGGGAGATGTATTTTTACTAGCATTTTGAAAACTTTTCTTGTGTGTAAACATTGAGGACTCTTTAATAAAGACATGCATAGGGCCCCACTTCCATCTGCTGTATGTTCACTCTTCTGTTTCACTTTAGACAGCAGTGATACTGTGAACAGGAGCAAACCGACAGTCAGATCTTTCTTTTGCAGTCGGAGCTGAGGATGCTGATCTTTGGGATGAGACCCAAGACATACTTCCAAGCATTTCAAATCCTGTTTCGGCACCTGGCACTTCCAGTCTGTGGACTCATCTGTCTGTTCAATCAAGAAGCCAGAGGTATTGATTCCCATCTTGGAGACACACATTTCTTAGAGAAATACATAGCTTTCAGTAAGTGAGGTGGATTTTTCTGCTTCATATAAACGTTATGTTAATCCTGAATGGGAAGTGCCCAGTCAGAGCCTGCCTGTAGTCATATGGCTGTTGTTGAACCTGTGGCTTCTGTTATTTCTGGCTCTGCAATTGGTGAACATGCTGTTCCTTCCACTTCCTTTGGTAATGGTCATCTGCACATTTTGAGAGTAATCCAGGGCATCATCCCCCCCCTCCCCATAGCCATTCTTAAAAAATGAATTCTTTGTCTTTCCTTCATGCACACTTATGTATGCACACATTTGTAATGATTCATAAATGGAAAAGAGATTTATTGATTGTGAAAAATGAAGGTACAGTGAATTCAGTTTATCCACTTTAACCCTTTATTTTTGGAGCAGAATGGAACAAACAATAAGTCCCAGGTTAGAATTTCAGTTGCCACCTTTACTCTTGATTGCTGAGATGTACAAATTAAAAATAAAGAAATTAGAAATATTTGTAAAGATGCATAGCATGCAAAAAGCCTCTGTAACATACGTTGAGTGCCATTCCGGAAAAGTACATGTTGCCAAAGCTGAACATTGCCTGGCCATTCTGACAGGCAGGGATTGCTTGGTCAGAGTCATAAAAAATCGTTTGTAACTCTTCTACATTTCATTGGGATTTTGAATACAATAAAGTAATGAAAGTCTAATCTAGCTGTAGTTTATTCATTGAGAGAAAAAAAAATCAAACTTTACTATTTCATTATCTTTAAAACTGGTTGAAGACAGCCACTTAGCAATTTCTGAAAAGCAGTTGTTAAAACACATTAGAACCTATTGTTTAGAACATTTTAGCAAACTTTCAGTAAGAATTAAGTAATCAGCATTATGATGGTCTCTGCATTTTTTAGAGTTGAGTTACTCCTCATCTCCAGCAAAAGATGGAGCTGTATTTCTCCCTCATTACTTTCCTGGCCCTTGAGTTTTTTCTTTTTCCCCTTCAGTAGTTATTTTAATACATTTTTGTACCATGGGAAATACCAACCACAACACTTATTTACCATAACTCCAAGCTACGCACTGAGAAAAACGCAAGCACTTCAGTAACTATGTCTGTGATACGGAAAGGGTGGGAAGGTGCAGAGCTGCCAGTAAATCTCTTACATCTTTCCTCCTCCAAAGGCAATGGCAAGTGCCAGCCTCCACTCTTCCTGCAGAGGAGAGGACCTGTGGACAGTTTGTGGTGTCTGGGAACGATGCTTGAGGATTGTCTGGATTTATCTGGTGTCTGGTTCTGTGTACGTGTGAAAGTGTGCTTGGTCAGACCGTTTCACTCTGCTTCAATCAGCCAAAAGCAAGACTTATGGCGTGCGTATCCTTTGCAACAGAGGGTAGTTAAAACTAGAATGGTTCAGACCCCTCCTTAGGGAGATTTATCACATGCTCTGTCTGGGCAGGTAACTGCAGGGCAGCCATATTTAAGAGGACAAATGCAAAGATGCCCCTAACAAGGTATGTGTGAAGTGATGGTTTTCTTGAAGTGTAACAGTCCCAGTCCATGTACAGACACGGACTGATTCAGTTGGTGAAATACTGTGTCTGCCTTTGGCAGCAAAAGGCTGTTTTCCCGGGGAATGCTTGATACAAAGGCTATGTATTTTTAAGATGCTCTTCAAGCTTTCCACATCTTATGCTCTATGATCAGTCCTTCTTGCACTGTGCTAGCAGGATGTTGCTTTTGCCTTTTTTGAGGCTGCTCTTTGTTGGGAAGTGCAGGTGAGGAACAAGCCAGTTTGATGTACGTGTTGGTGTACCGATGGGCTCCCCTGCTTCCCTTTCAAAGAACTAGACTTTGAAAGGAGGGGGCAAACAATATGCTGGCTTCTACCTCTGCTGGTTTCAGTCAACTAAGAGAGGTGATTTATTGTCTAAAGAGTATTCAGTATAGTGTCAGCGTGAAGAATTAATTTCTTTAAAACATGTTTAAGTGAGAGGTAGTTGTGAGCCACTAGAGATTTCTGTTAGTCCCCTCTGTTTTCATGGATATTTATTTCCTTCTTTTAACACTGTATTCTCTCTTGGTAAGTGGATCTTAAAAACTCATTCAGACCATGAAATCAAAAGAGAGGAAATACTTTCTCCTGCAAAAAAAATGAGAGACTAAAAGATAGAAAAAACAATGCTTCCTTTATTTTAAAAAAGGCATACTGAATCGTGAATACGTATTTTCACTCTCACAAAAAATAAAAACTTCTTTTTTCCTGTCAGCTATTAGTAGTTTGAATGAGATATAACATATTTGGAAATAAAAATCAGTGCAGAAATTAGGAGAATTCTTAAAAACAGGTGTTGCTGTAACCCTTTGCAATAGAAATTGAAGGTACCTCCTTCACATATAGATGGCATATTTTTTCAGGACTAGAATCGGACCACTGAGTTCAGAACATTTGGGAAACATCTTAAGAGTACTATGGGTTATGACAATGTTTACCTTGATGTCTCTGAGACTCATACCCTGTAAAAAGTATTTAAAGGCCTTAAACTTGTACACTTTGTTCTCGGATTTTTGTTTTAATTCCTTCTGGTTTTATTGAGATTTATTTCCCTTTTGACACTGTTGTCTATGTTGGCTCCCAGAATCTTATTCAGATCATGATATCAAAAGAGAGGAAATATTTTCTTGTGTCTTTCAGCTTAGCAGGAGGACCAGTTAATTCTTAAAATGTGAATGTGGCATGGGATTTGAAGTTCTTCTTTTATTACCTTGAGTTTTACCAGTATTTTCTACCTCTGAATTACATATTTATTTCTATATATTGTTACTTTTACTACTGTGATGTTTGTCATTTCTTTTTATAGTAACAATTTTGACACTGATTATAGTTAGAAGAGTAAATAATAGATTAATGGTTCATATCTGAAATAAAAATTGAAGTATTTTATTTGCATTTGACCCCAAATTATTTTTTCCACATCAACTTTCAATTAAGAAATAAATACAATTGTGTGTAGAGAATATGTAATTTTATTTTGAAAGCATTAATAAGAAATCTTATTTTCTGAAATGAAACATCTGATTTTGACATTTTTGTTTTTTAGTTAAAGATACTACTTTTAGGTAAGGGTAGAAAATCTGAACCTTTTTATCAGATTTAATCTTACTTTGCAGAACATCTCCCTACAGTTCTGTTTTCTGAGTAATTCACTATTTATAAAACTTAAAGTTCCTCAGCTATTTCTGCAGTTTCATGCATTGCTCATAGCTGTGAAATAAGTCCAGTAAGAAATCTTTACGTGTATCTGTCGATACCGCAGGTGATTCTAATGCCCATGTGGAACAGGCAGGCTGAATTTTTAAACTCAGTGTACGTGAAGCAGTCAGTATTTCCCACCTTGGAAAAAATAAATTGCTGAGGGAAGATTTGTTTTTCAAAACAGAGGACAATTAGCACAAACACACAAATTATCAGAAGCTTTATATAGGTCAGAAGGGGCTTGTTGGACTCGATGGACTTGGACTCATTGATGCTTGTGGGTCCCTTCCAACTTTGGTATTCTATGACTCTGATTCTTGTAACCATGAATGTAAAGATAGAAGAAATACATGATAGACAGGAAAATATGGATGAAATTTGATAGACCATAGGGTCTCGAGGTTCCCTGGTATGTGTCCCTGCCTTCACTTTTCCTTTCAAACAAGGTCAGGCCCCACTGCAGGAAGCTGGCCTTCTGAACGTGTTGCCGTGGGGTTGCTGCACTCAGACGTGGGCTGATGGCATTTGGGATTTTGGGGACCAGGCTTCATCTGTGAGGGAGGCCATCACTGTGCCTGCAGTGAAGAAACTGCTTTGCTTCTCTGCTGGAAAATGGGCCTGGAAAGAAAACTGGTCAGCCCTATTTGACAGGGAAATGCAGAATGTGGCCATTAGGCAGGTGTCGGCGTGATGGCTCTTGACCAAGCCCAACTGTAAGCCACTGAAAACATTGGTTAAGGTTGGATCCCAAAGCTCTGTTAGCAAGAAGATCAATGATCAGTGCAAACAGATTAATCCATAGTTAACAACTGTGGGACTGAACTGTCCACAAAGCCAAATACTTTTTGTTTTTCAGCTGTCAGTGGCAGGAGTGATGGTCCCACATTTTTTTCCATGCATTTGGCTCGCCAAGTTATCTGCTTTTATTAGCAGCAGTTGATCTCTCTGTAATGAGGTGAGCACATTATAGCTTTGTCAATTTTTTTCCCAAGAACAGTACTTCACGTTCAGATTATGTGTTTATATCACACCGTATCACACAAAGAACTGCTGCATGCCTCAGAAGTTGATTTATTGCAAGTGTTTCTTGCTGAGATATTTTTTTTAATTTTTTTGTGAATATCTGTGTCTTTTAACTTTTACAAAGGAGGATGACTTTACATTCTCTTCACATTTTTATTTGTAAAGCAACGGTTTGATCAACATTAACTTGTTAAATTTAAATTACGTGTCTGCCAGAAGAAGGAATTTTAAAATGTACTTTTTTAATGTTTCTGATTTAAAAGGAGTCAATTGTCTACAATTTCTTAAAAGAACATTAGTAGGAGGTCCATTCTTAGTTTTATAAACATTTTTTTTTTGCCTCAGTAAGGCCCACAAGACCTGGGATAAGGCCAGCGTTGACCAAAAACAAGTCGGCTGATACATCTGCAGAACTTAAGGCCAATATAAATGCATTTATGAAATGGACTTCTATGAAAAATCTAGGGAAAACAGTTTTAAGAAGACCACCAACAAACTGATCACACATGAATATTTCTTCCATGTGTTTGAAAGAGAATCATTGCAGAGAAATTTGGACAATTTTAGTTGTAGATTGTCATTTACTTTATGGCAGGCCAGAAAATGGTGGTTTAGTGCCACTATCTGATCTGACAGAAATGGTAAATGGAAACGTGCATATTATTAAAAAAAAAAAAAAGTTTTCATAAGAAAAGCTGTTGTCAGAACACAAGTAATATATATATATACATTTGTGATGTTACTTTGTGGTACATGAATGAAGAAGTATTTAGTCATTTAGCAAATGCTTATAGCTTAATGCTTAATTTGCTATAAGCTTAACTGATTAAATGTGTGTAAGCTACCACTATGAATACTGTAATTCATCAGATTTTAATAATGCATTAGGTGCATGAAAGATATCCCAAATGTAAGAAAGAAAAAAAAACAAAACACACTTCCATCTGATAGGTAGAAAATTAAAGTGTCAATAAAAGACCCAGGAGCTGTAAGCTGTGGTCATGTTTATATGAGTCATTCTGAAGTTCGTGACAGTAAGCACTGCTCTGTGTTAGCAAGGGTTGCAGATTTTGACTGTTTATTAGGATTAATACTGTACTCCAACTTTCAAAGAGAAATGTCACGCTAATGCCAGCATTTATCGGTATCCGGCAAAGTTTAGAGACAGTGAGTCCTTGCTCTTTCAAAATCAAATACTATGTGAAGCAGTTCTTTCCCCAAAAGGGGATTTGATCTCATTGTCACATCTGGCATATGCAAAGCCACATGTAACTGTTTTTTTCCATGCTTCCAGGAGAAAAAAGCTCAAGTGAAAAAAACCCAAACAACCTCTCCTCACAACCCCAGCTACAAAAAATATATTGTGCTGCAGCTGTCCTCACTTGCTGAGTTCCCTCTTCTATTCTTTCTTGATAGAGATAGTGCTTTCTTTTAATTTTGAATAATTAGTAGATACATTTTAAAGTGTTGTTTTGTGTTTGTTTTGTTTTTTTTCATGATGATCAACCACTAGTTTAGTTAAAATTCTCAGTTCAATTTTAATGAAAGTTAATGTTTTTATTTGTAATCTTGTAATTCAGCTGTCATGAGAAATTCAAGATCTGAACTGGGGTAATTTCATAGGTATATATGCAAGACAGAGCTAATTTTCTCACTAGGAAACAGTGATAAGAGGTGATTTTGCAGATTGTTGAAGAAAATAGAATATTTATATAGTGAATCTCCTAGACTATGTTTTGCCACATACCTCAAATACAATATGTACCCCCAATGCTGTAAAGCCTCTCAGAGAAAACACACTAGCTGTGATGCACCTGCATGCCACTGGCAGGTAGAATCTGTAATGATTGAAATGGGATTGCTGGCTAATATTCTGTGAGGAATGTTCATCATCACCTTATTTTGGACTGGAAGTTCATCGGATAATTTAGAAGTTAATCACCTTTGGCTTCCTCTGCAGGAAAAACACAGAAGACAAAATGCTAGTAACAGTCTCCTTCAGATGCACATCAGTGAAAACTGGAAACCAGGCTTTATCTCAGCTTAGGAACTCCTCACCAGTGTGGCTGGTACCTGACAGGGAAGAAGGTGATTGAGGAGATGCCAGTCCTCTCTTCCTTAAGTAAGTGCCTTTGCTGGTCTTGTGCCTGTTAACCCATTTGTTGTTTCCTGCCATCCCCATGGGTGACCCTGGGTTTCTGGTGTGTTGTGAATACCCTGTTTTCCATAACTGGTGGGATGCAAAGCATGGACTTCCTCTGTGTGTAAATACTACTTGTGCACACCACCATGGATATGAATTGTGGAAACGGCAGTTCAGAGTGTGAGATGACCTGTTGCACTAGTGATAGGTCAGATGATAAAAGGTTAAGGAGCAGACAGGAAAATTAGAGATGAATCTACAGATTTTTGGGTGTCACACATTTAACAGCAGATTGGAGAAAGTAGTCTGTTCATGTAAGGGTATACACGTGCATAGGCTTTTTGTGAGGGTGTCTAAGAAACCAAAGGAAGTACTTACGTAAATATGAGTATCTCCACATCATATATAGACATGTATTTACAAAGTCTGGAAACTACAAGGCTAAATATGATGGGTTAGCAGAAGGGTTCCAGCATGTTTATTTTAAGGATAAGAGACCAAATAGCATGCGGAGAAAATGTTAGCATTGAAAACTTTAGGAGCAGAATTTTCCGAAAATATTAGCATTGTAGATCAGGCCTGTTACTATAAACTTTTGCTGGAACAGCAGTTGGTTGCAGATGTAATTTTTTTTAATGTCTGATATTGCTGTGGCAACAAGATGACACCAGGAATTTGGAAAGAGAAACAGTGAACTGCTGGCAATGAGGGTGAGACCAAGTGAGGAAAGAACAGAAAATGGAAAAGGCTGAGAATGAGGTGTTGAAAAAAGATGACAAGTGAGATGCAGTAGGAGAGAAGAGGCAGGAGAAAGATAATTGGCTGAATAGTCTGTACTTGTTCTTTCTTTTGCATACTAACAATTTGAAGCCTTGATCTTACTCTGCTCTCCTGAAATGCCTTGAGGCTTTTGTCCAACCAGGAGTTACAAAGAGTAAGCGGAGGAGGTCAATATTTATTGACATAACTGAAGTAGAACAGTATATACAAGGCAGAAGTTTTTTAGCAACATGGCAATGAATCAGGATTCAAGAAAATGCGGCTGAAATGTCAATCCCACATCAGTCTCAGGGAGTTGCGAAAGCATTAAAAAATGTTTAGAAATAGATATTATAATAGCTACTATGAACATTCTGTTTAGGTACAGAAGCACCATTTGAACTGCTTGTTCTTGCAGCTGTTTTTTTGCAGGCCGTAGTTCTTCAAACAGGTAGTCAGTGGCCTTATGATTACTGACAAATGCATGGAAGAGCTGAAAGAAAATCCACTCCTAGGATGAGGCTTTTTCCCTCACTGTTCCCTGACCTATGAAACTCTCTTTATTCAAAAAATTCCTTATAGCAGCTGGAGAAGAGTGACTTCTGAGAAGGAGGTATAGCACTCATCTATCAATAAATAAACGAAAGAACTTCTTAAGAAAAAAAAAAAAAAAATATCTCCCTTTTTCCAGCATTTATTCAGTGTTTATTATGCAAGTGCATACACACCTCTTCAGTCTCTGTGGATGGATATGCAATGACAAGTCTCAAGCAAAGCTTCACTCCCCCATTTTTTAGAGCTATGCCTCTCTCTGTTCCTAATGGAAAGTGGCTTTTATATTAACTGTATGGCTATTTCCTTTCTTTAATTCAGGCACAATTGTTCATCATTAAAAAAGTGATCTCAAAGTTACTGTATCACTAACACTGGAAGTAAGTGCTTGTGCTGTAGATAGCCACCATGCCGTGTCTTAAAAGAGATTTCTCTTGTGAATGTCACGGAGACACACTGACTTGGCCTTGACTGAGTTATTTAGAAGAAGTTTGGTTCAGTGAATTACAATGAGAGGATAGAGAAAGTGAGGAAAATAGTTATTTAAAATTGCAAAATATCTTCTCTGTGCGTTCATTTAAGTGCGGGCAAAAAGAAAGGAAAGGAAAAGTATTTTAATGTTTTTTTTCATCATTTTGGAACTTCATTGTTCTTCTTGAGAGTGACACAAAGACCTGTATTCCCTCTGCGTCATACATCTTACAATTGTTAGACAAGGATGTAGTTCCACAATACTCTGCCTTTAGGGGCAAAGCCAGTTCAAAGGATCCTCTGTTCTCCCCTACTGTTCTGCTGGCAACTTGTTATCCTGTACTACTATTCACCACCCCACGCACACAAAGGTTTGTGAGGCAATGCTGACATGATCTGAAGTGATCCAGGCTAAAAATAACTCTCAAACAAGGTTATTTTCAGTGATCCCATTTATCCTGTGCTCCCACAAACAGTTGTTGTGGAATAACTGAAGGCGGGAAGCCGCAGCGGAAAAGCTGGACCACGCAGCCGGAGGTGGGAGGGAGCAGCTGAAGCCAATGTGTTGTGGTCCTGTGCCGGTAGTCCCAACAACACGATGGGCTCTGCTGTCATTAACGCCTTTGCACGTATGGTTCTGATCCAATTCCTTCTGAAAGCAGGAGGCTTCTTTATGCTGATGTTAATCAGGGGCTCTAGGAAGGTGGCCTTTTCCTCACCTTGACTCACTAAAAACTGCAGAGGCTGGGTGGTTGGTGTTGGATTTTTTTCTCTGAGAATGTTTTGCTCTATATTTCCTAATTAATAATTCTACAATTGTGTGAACCGCTCTTTTCCATACTCACTTATTGGATTGTTTGTGCTGATTGAATATTCTCTTATTAAATGAGAAATCTGAAACAAAAAAATGAGCAACTGAGGATACTCTGCCATAAACCCCCACAAAATGCACTTCTGATTTGAATGCATGACTAAAGCAGATGTCTTTTAAAAATAATACAAGTTTTTGGATGTGTTTAAGATATTTGAAATCTCAGCTGAGTGAGTTTTTATGTCAGTGATGTTCTTCCTGTTTCTGAATCAAAAAATGGACTAGATAAAAATAAGCTCTTTTTTTTTTTTGAATATTTATTTGGTCACTTATACTAATTTGGTCTGTTTTTTGGAATAGTTATTCTCTTGAGCTGGGACTGTTATGTCTTGCATGTCACAAGTGTCACATGACAGAGTATTTGCCTAGTATTAAAATTGGAAACAATTATGAATATTCCATTTGGTTGGGAATGGAAAGCTTGCAAATATATGGGAACAGGGAACTTGAATTCACTCAGTTTGAGTGGGCCCTTAGCAAGCAATGGGTGTCCTCCAGCCTGACTGGCTAGAGGGATTTAGGAACTGCTGTACGAGTCAAAAGCATGAGTCTCAAAGAAAAAGAAGTAGAGAGAGATGCATCTCATTTCATTCTGTGAATGAAAACATATGTAGTCTTTTATTTTTTTCCCTGCTAACTCAGTAATTTAACATGAAAATACTGCTTGCATTAATCTGTTATAAATCAAGACCTGCCATAATTTCCAGCTCTTTTCCCCATCCCATACTCCTATGGTCTGGTTATGCCTTCTATTCTAGACCACAACTGTATTCATTCTCAAACTTCAATTTATAAAACTCCCCTGAATCATTCTGATAACATCACACCACTTCTACTGCCTGCCCTTTACCTACTGTTGAGAAGTTGTAGTCTTTCACAGACACATCCAGGAGATGGATTCAGAGAGGCAAAATGCCATGCTTGTATCAGCTGTCTCCTTCACGTTGAGCTTCTTATTTCTTATGCAGGTTTGTCAGGTGACAGCATTTGCTTATTGCCCTTAGAGTCAGATTTGCCAGCTGGAGAACTGAAAGCAGGCTCATCAATGCAACCTGTTCTGCGTAAAGAGAAATTCCGGTGTCTCTTCCTGCTGGCTTCAGGTTGTTCATGTCTGCACCATCAAATCTGCAGCAGCTGCATCCTCTTTAAATCTATAGAGCAGTCAGAAACTGATCCTGGGGACTAAAAGAGTAGGCGTTGCATTTAATAGGTGCTCACCTACACAGGGATATATTTTCAGCCTTCTGACCACCTGGTCATCCATCAAGTGTTGTGGGAGTTACAAAACCTTACAGGATTTGACCTGGGGACAATTTGGGAGTAATACATTACAATGGGAGTAATTTGTAAAGTGAGAAGCTGAGATGCTTATACAAAATTTGATCATTATGATGTAAAACTGATTGCGTACCAGTGTGGTCATCAAAATATTTTCTGTGATGCTTTTTTATTTACACTGGTTTTCACTGTTTCATGTTTAGTGTGGACTTTGGTTTTACCTGAAAGGCCTTCATGTCTAAAAGGTGTCAGTCTCACATTTTTTTAAATAAAAATACTGTCTGGGAAAAAGCATTGTACACGTCAGATTTGAGGTGTCGTGATACATTTTTTCAGATATGCTGTTGAGATATAATAGGATTGAAATAAATGGCAACATAAGCAATTAGTTTTCACTGATGCACTTTGGTCTTTACTGAGAACTTAATATTTTTGTTATAAACTCTCAGAAGCAGAAGCTTAGCATGCTCCTCAGGTGTGCAGTTAAAACATTTCTGAAATTTTGGTCTACATTCATGGGAGGCTGAGTATAATTAAGTGGGTTAATGACTGACTAGCTTTCAAGAACTAAATGTGAAATGTTATTGCTATTAATGTTCTGAGATACACACTAATACGTACTTCCCTCAACTGTCTGTTAGTCATGTTTTCCTTCTTTTCTATTTTCTTCATATACTATATTTGAAATGCACTTGTAAATAGCTAACAGCTAAATCCTGATCTCATTATTCTGCTTGTGTGAGAAATTTGTTCTACAGCTGAACTTGGTGACACCTAGTGAAGTAAGGATTATTATCTTGAACAAGGATATCAAAATCTGCCTCATTTTTTAATCTCCTTTTTACTTTCAACTCAGAAAGGTTATGTTAAAAAGTAAATGGGAGAGCTCACTTTCAAGATTTCAGAGTAGCAGCTGAGTTGCTAAGCAATGAAAGTCATCCAGGGGAAAACAGAAGAAGAGAATAGAATGGGTCTAGTTCAAATTCAGACTTCACAAATCCAGGCAATAAACACAGGTGAGGCTGCATTCCTGCCCACAGAAACTATCTGAACACATGTGGAAGCACAGGTTAGTATAAATATGGACACGTTCTGTGTGTCTAGAAACCCAAATCAAAGCTAACTTCTAACTTAAGAGAAAAGGTTTAAATTTTTCAGCTTATATAAAAATGTTCATATTTCGTTTTCAAAAATAAAATCCACTGACACTTCTTCTCTACTTATGATTTATAAATAGAGACTTGTATGCAAATGCCCTCTTGTAACTAGTCCCAGAGCCCTGTGTCTGCCAAACTGCCAGAACTTCGCCCAATGTCTACAAGGCTTGGCACAAGAAGACATACATACATGTACATACATATATAGGTTTACAGAACATTCTGCCATCCTGTTACTTCGTGGTCTGGAAAAAATGATGCTTGAGAGTTTGTGAAATGTTACTGAGGAACTCTTGAGTTATCATACTGTACTGCGGTAATTAGAAATAATTTACTAAATATTAAGAGTATGATGTGTCATTACATTTCTTATGCTTTGGTGAGAGGTACAAAGTAAGAGATGAAATGATTTATTTGCAAGAACACCAAAAATTACCAGTTCTGGTGGTTCTTAGATCATCAGGACAAACTGACTTCTGACAGGGCCAGATGGAGCTGCAGGCAGGGCAGGCTGCATGGATCCTCATCCGCAGCATAGGGGCCTCTCACCCTTGCATCAGTCCTCTCTGCTGAACAGCCTGCTTTGGGAGATCAAGGCTTTGCTAGTTTTGGAAAAAAGTCAGTTAACCTCGCTATGCCTTGGTTTCCTCAAGTCTAAAACAGGGATAATAATCTGGTGAGGTTGTTGTAAGACATTGTTATTGTACATGTTGCTGCTGTTATTATTTGTGAGTTCGGTACCAGCATGGTGGGAGTATCAAGAGACTGAGAGACCAGGCAAAACCTCAAAACATCAAACAACCGTTTATTTATAGTCAGCTGAGAAGTAATTTTTCTGTTACCTACTGAAAAGCAAAGACTACTCAATGTGTTATTCAGGCCTTAGTACACAAGTACACAAGTCAGATGCCACATTGCTGGCCCTGATAGCAGGTCTTTGTTCTTTCCTCTGAGGCTGAGCTCAAAGGCTGCTTCTTGGGGGAAGCTATAAGATTTTCTAAGCTTCACTGTGTAGCATTGATGTTTATGTATACTTTTCCATAGGACAAAATCTGCCTGGTCCAAAGGGTTATTGTCTCGTTCATGGGCCAGCCTGTGTTCTGGCCTGTTGAGGGATGTGTTAGCACCTGGGTGCCACTGCCTGGGTGCCAGCCTTCTCCAGCTTGTTCAGAGCAGCGTTGCTTCTTGGCACATTGCATGCCAGCTGATTCCTTCTCATAGTTGTGTTATAATACTGTTCAAATTTTTCAGTTGTAAACCATTTTTATGCAACTGCACCAAACAAGCAGCTATTACAGGATGTTTTGCTTTCCACTCAGTCTTACATTAAGTCTGGGTACAAAAGAAACAGAAATAAAGCACAAATTGTTATTATCCCTAATAACATATAATTGTTATATATATAACAATTTTTTATATATTTTATATATACAATTTTTTTATATATTTTTTTCTATAATTGTTAATATCCCTAATAGTCTTCATGCTGTATTGAGACCATCTGATGGAGACACTACAGCCACATAAGATGTTAGCATCTTAGCATAAGAGTAGCATTCTGAATAGGGACATAGAAAACCTAGTTTAAAAATACAATAGAAAATGAAAGGTCACTAGCGCTTGAAGTGGGATGGCTTGCAGAGCTATGACATTCACCTTTTTGAGTGCTAACAGAGATATTTACTATTATGTGAAAAAATATAGCAGCATCTGTACTGCAGAGGAGTTAATCTCTGCAGTTTTGATATCTGATGTGTGCTGTAGCCACATCTTGCTTGTGTCTCAGGCAAACTGTGAGTGCGTGCACTATCCCCTCACTTGTTCTGTTTTCTGGCTGAAGGAAATGGAAGTGTGTCAGGATAGAGAAAGATAAAATGCCCCGTAATTGATTTCCCTGGGCAATCAGCGAGCCAAGACTGTGGAAACACTTTCCCCGATGTTGGGCTCTGTTCCCCCCACACTCTGTACACCTAAGCACATGACTAAGAAACACACTATAGAGCATAGCAGGTTTATTTTACAGATACAGCAAGGGAGAACTGTATCCTGGAGATGACTTACCCCTTTGCTTCTACTAAGTTGAATTTATTCCCCCCCCCCCCAGCTTTTTTTTTTTTGCTTCAATTCATGCACCCCTGGCATGTTGAGACAGAAGCTGATCCTTGCCTAGCAGAAGGGGCTGTAGACTACCCGTCTCAAGACACACAACCTCAGCTGCTTTGGATTGACATAAATGAAGTTCTAGTAATTTACTTCAGCTGAGGATCCAGTGTTTGTGTTTGTTCCATTCTTTTCAGCTAAGTGAAATTCTTTACTCTCAGACTAAAGTTTTGTGGCTCAAATGCCTTTTTTCTTTTTCTTTTTTTTTTTTTTTCCGAAAGAATTCTTTCTGTATCTGAGTGAATTACTGTATGTGAGGACGTTGCAAAGATTTGGATGTAAACACCTCACAGTAAGTTGATGTCTGTTTTACTTCTATTATATTGCATTGTACTAAATCTGTTGATATTTAGTCATTTCAAATGCACTTTTTGTTCAAGTAGAAGATGTAAAACACATACTCAAGCATGAGAGCTTCTTTATTCAGGTGTATTTTAATGCAACTTTGTACCTAGAAATAATATAATGCTTGTTTTTTTTCTTTCTGTGGCCACACAGTAAAAATTTATGGTATTATTTGATGCTGTTTCTGTTTTAATCACCTAAGATTCTTAGAAAAATTAGAAGCTGATTCTGGTGGATACTGTAGGAGAAGTATTTTCGTTCAAATGAGAATTTTGCTACATCCATAAGCTTGGGTATGAAATGATTCTCATGAGGGAAACTAAAATTCGTGACTATGATAGGTTGTCTGAGTTTTTGGATGCTGATTCCTCCAAACTGCTTCATGAGACTGGCAATCATACACTTAGAAAAAGAAAGTACACTGAAGTTCTTTAGAAAAGAGATGAGAGAGAGCAACGTGGCAGGAGGCTGGATAATAAGGAGGACTGGAATAAAAGAGCAAAGTGAAAAGTTAGGAGGTTAAAGTTTACCACTACTTCACTTGTTTTGCTGATTTTAATTGTCAAAGTAATAATTAAGTTTTCTGTGAAATACTCTCTCATGTAAGCTTTGTTTCTAGTGATGATTTGTATTGTTCAGTAAGTGGTAGCTAGAATTATTCATGAGTCTTCTGTGTGAGGAAGAAGTTCTTAAGCTGTGGTACTTGGGAAGACCAAGCCCAAGAAGTGATGAAAAATGTTGTGGAGAACTGGTAGCTTGTAAATAAGGAGACAGTGTAAATGGAGCTGTTAGATCTGTATAGAGAAGCTGGGAAGGGACCCAAAACACACACTTTAGTTGTTTTGAAAATGAACGTATTAAAAGAATTGTTATTAGAACTACCACTTTTGGAAAATTTACCTAGCATGCAATCTGTAACTCTTTTGTTATGTTTCATAGATTGGTAAAGTAAATGGAGCATTTCAACATCAGGGTTTACAAGTATATGGGAGGTGCTAGTGAAAAATGAGCAGTAGAGAGTACGTTGGAGCCATCTTTAATCAGCTGTGTACTGTGGAATTGGATGGGAAAGACTAAGCCTTGGTAAAGTAAAGGGAAAAGGAACATCCTGCATTTTCTGTGTGGCCTAGGTGTGTAGTCAGCATGCTTGAGGAAGAGCTGGAGCTACTTTCTTCACCCTTTATTCTTGCTGAAGGAACCTTGCCATATTTTGTAGCAGGCTGTGGGGAAGAAAAAGGGTCATTTTAAAGGTAGCTGTTGTTCCTGTAGACAAAGAATCCCCTACTGCTCCCTCCGAAGCAATTCAGCTCTACATCGTCTTAAAGAGACAAATCCTGTTTCTCCATAATTACGTGAACAAGGCAAAATGAACAATGTCAGTTATGCCTTCTGGTATTAGAATATGTCTTTCACTCTTCAACTCTATGTAAAAATCTTACTATAAACCCTTGAAAACCACTTTTCAGATTTCTCTGGGTATGATTACCAGAGGTACTGTACCCTGAGGTATGTCTGGTAGACATAACTAACCATCCCTCCTAATAAAAAGCCTGAGTGAACATTCTGCTGGGAGCTAGATAGGTATCAGCAGAGCTGGCATATCAGAGTTCGCTTGAACGGATTGGAGATAAGAGTGAGGAGAGGCAGGCAGATGTTGGTCTTCACTGATAAGAAAGAGGAGAACTGCATCGTGTGGCAAGTAAGTGATCCTGCAGAAACAAGGCAGCTTTATCTGTGACATACCATCTGCTTGTCAATTAGTATCATCTTCAGATTGGTTCCTGGTCATCAGATTTAATGCTGTCAGACAATTCTATGGAAAGATGAATTTCCAAAGGGCTTCCTATTTGAAAGTGATTATGTTGAAACAGAAATAAAACCATTACAAAGACCATATTTTAAAGGGCATCATTATTTTGCAGTTCAAGTGAAGAGGTGTTTTTGGGGAGGAGGGTTGTTCATTAATGAGTGTGTTATGCTGTGACACTGTTAGCTATGTTTCATTTTACTGCAATTGCAACCTTCAGTGAAATTACTTACTTAACATCTGTAATTGAGGGAACTTTACACTTTGAATAAGAAGAAAATAACATAATGGAAATCTAAGACTAGTGGGACTGAGGGAGAGAAAAAAAATGAAAATTACAAAGTTTTCAGAGTTCCAGGAATTAAATCCAAACCAAAGTCTTTTTTCAGACCTTTGGCTCTGTGAGTTGCCTTTTGGAGGGTTCTCTAGAGTACCGTGTCACCAATTATCTATTCTAGTTAATGTAGAGGTTGCCCCGACGTCAGTTGGTTTTTGGTATGTGCTCTGAAGAATGCTCCAGATCCTGAGTTTCTGAAATAAGTGCTTTGGATTAGTTTATACCCTTCTTGGAAAGTCTTCTAGTGCTGATGGAAGCACTCTGCAGTGCACAAGCAAGCCCATAACTCCACGTTTTAACAACAAACCCTTGTCCAGCATTCACTTTTCTCCCTCTTTTGTACTTGTAACCACAGCAGTGTGATAGAAGCAAATAAGCCTAACAGTTTTCCAGACTCTTGTTCTCATTTACTGCATCCTCCTGTTGTTGCAGCTGGTTACTGTTGTGAGGATTGCTTCGTGGAGCACCCCTCAGAGCTGCTGACACCCTGCAGAGCAAAGGGCTCTGTGTGATTGATGGCCTGGAGAGGGAGATCACTGATCTCACCCTAATTGTAGACACTGAAGGCAGATATCCTTGTCCTGAGTCACCTCAGCTCAGTCAGCTCCCTCCATTTTCCCCCCTCACCCCCTGCCAAAAAAAAAAAAGTTTTCTTTGCAGGATTGATGTCCTTTTCTTTGCAGGATTGACAGCAGCTATCTCTTGAGTAGCTAGTAGATACAGCAGTGGAAGAATAGAGAATAAATGTAGAGGGCAGCAAAGGGAAAGTCCTTTGTAATATCTGGAACAACGGTGTGTTGCACTTTGTTCAGACACATCCTTTGAGAAACTCAGGCCCCAAGGCAGAAATTTTCAGCTCTGTGTGTGATTACATGGGCCACACCTGTGCTTTTTGCAGCCCTCATCTCAGGAGGTTTGCTCAGATGAAAGGTACAGACTGTGTAGTGTAAGAGCCACTGCCGGAGCCATGTGAGGAAGCAAGTATTCCTCATCGTGTAGGCCAAGGTGCTCCGTTCCCCACCGTTCTGTTGTTGGCTGTTGTCAGGAATGAATTGCCTGGGAACTGGAGAAAATCCCTAAGATAAGAGCTGCCAGATCATGTCAAGAATGCTGCTTTGCCTCAGCTGTGTCAGGTAGGTAGAGCGGGTAGTGCTGCTGGGGAACTGGTCAGAGCAGGGCCTGCGTGCAGTAGCCAGTCCTGAGGGTGCCCATAGGCAGTCATCTTGGGCAGGCTGGTGGAATGGGAAGCGATACCTGTTCCTGTCAGCAGGCTTGTGGTTTTGAGGAATGAAACTGAGCTTAGGAGAACTGGAGTAATTTTACAAGCATTTAATGTCTTGGAAGTGGCTATTTGAAACTTGACAAGTGTGTATGTTCTGTTCCAAACGTAAGATTGCATACTTGCTGTAGTGCGTACAGTTCACGTAGGTGCAAGTCTTTTCTCCAGGTTGATGTCTCTGCATTCTCTGCTTCTAGGTTGTGTCCGGAGACAGAATAGTACACAAGCATTGCTGTGCATACTGCTGCTGTGCCTTTTAATGGTGCTCTGTGCTCAAATAGCACATTGTCCAAGGGGCATTATGTTGCTGTGTTCCCCTCCCATCACTTAGTTGCCCATACATGTGTACTGGAAATGATCAAGACACTGAATGTCAACTCTGGGTCAGACTTGGTAATCCCAAGGTCTCTTGAACATCTGGTAGAGACCAGTTTTTCTAAAACTCACCTGATTCTTGATAACATCTCTGGAAGCTATTTTTTTAAAATATTTATTTTCTCCCTCAAGAAGTTTGAAACAAGGAGAAATACTAAGAACTTAGTTGACATCAGTATATGTAATTTTTCAGACAATTTCTAGCTGGTGCTTCAGAGGTCTGCTGTGTAGATGAAGCTCTTTTTTTGTTGGGCAGACAGTGTGCATAACAGTTGAATTATGCTCCTGAACTAGCGAGCGATATCCAGGAGGCTGGCTGTTAAAATATACCAAGACAAGCACTACAAAACTGTGCTTTATGATGCATTGCAAGGGAGAGGCTAGCTCATCAGGCCTCCTCAAATGTTGCAGCAAGGTCCTAGGTGCCAGTTTACTTTTGTCTTTGTCTGTCTATATATTCTAAATTAGTCTTAAAACTGTTTCTTAATCTTTCGGTTTTGCCTTATATAAAGCTGTTTCAGGTTTCATGGTTGTGATGTTAAATCAGGGTGGAGAAAAACAATGAATGAACCGGAGGGGAAAGGACAGTACTTTGCATGGTGTGTACAATAATGACAACAGGGTTTATCTGGAAACAGAAGCGATGTGAAAAGGCTAAACTTTACCCCCCTTTTTTAATGTCCTCTGTTTATTGATAATCCTATAAAACAAAGATATTATGACCTACTTGTAAGGTTGTTGAACTTACTGGGAGAGATAAGTGTAGGCATTTACATGAGTATAACTTCACTGTTGTCAATTTGCAATAGAGTTATTTTTTTATATTCTGATCTCTTTTAATGGCACGTAGCTTCACTGGCTGTTTGTGGCTGCAGTGTTCCACATGCATGTTATTTAAAAACTTACTGTTGTGCTCACTAAGCTTTAATAGAAAACAGAGTGTTTTTAGGATGTGGAGAACTCCAAGTTAATAAGCAGCCACAAAAAAATAATGAACAGTGAAAAATATCAGGTTTCAGGAAAAATGTAGGTGGTCCTCCAAACTTATTTCATTGGTGTCTGTTTATTTGATTTTTTTGACTTATTTCTCAGTGAGTTTGTTTGAATTTTTAAATCATGTTGGTACAGGCTTCTTATTAAATTACTAATCCTATTCAAACAAGTCGTGAAGAATACTTACCTGACAGTCTCAACAATCACTTCTCCTCCAGCAGGAACAGAGCAGAATCCTTTCCTTTATTGTGGTAAATATCTACTCAGTAATTTCAAAGGAAATTGAAGAATGATATTTCGTTTGCTCAAAATCTAATAATATTTTTCCCCAGTCTTATTCCCAAAATGCTTCTGCTTTATTTTAAGGATGATTAACTCCCATTTGTCAGATATTATGGAGGGGATCTTTCCTTATGCTTTTAACTGAACAATTCGTGTTGCTCCTTAGTGCCCAGATTGGTCCTCTTTGTTCTCCACAGCAATTTCTTCTCAGCTTTGTTCTTCCCACTGAATTTACCTTTCCTTTTCTGTCAGCTCCAGGATTATTTGTTCTGTACTTACTCTGGGCTTAATCTGCAGGACTGACCAAAAAGGTCAGAGGCCCTGTCTATGCACCTGTGGAAGAGGAAGAAATAGATTTCCTTACTGACAAACACGGCACCCTTCTGATTCTCCTCTTTCCTTAGCATGAATTTCCTGTAAACTCAAGCTCTTGGCAGAAGAGAGTACCCAATTCTTGTAATATTTCTTATTGCTTATCTACTAGGAAATTAATCTCTTCTACCTCCTATGAGAGAGAAATTTCTGTAGAACGGTATTTTAGGTTTCTAAGTAAATTTGCTTTTGATTTTCATCCTCATTCACTTTGTAGGAACTGATCTTACCTCCATGTTTAAATTTGGCTTTTCACTTCTTGCATTCACTGATCTCACCATGGCCAAAATAGCTTCCCTGATGCATCCATAATCTCTCGCTAGGGTTCCTTCTTACTTTATTTTATTTTTGGAAAATTGAGACAAATTAGAAAAGGCATGTGGGAAGTTTTCCTGCCTCAGAAAAATAAGATTAACTCACCTCTTGAACACTTTCCTAACTCTCTTGGCTCATCATGTCTCCAAAATAGCTTGGTATAGAACTTCCAGATGAGTACATTGACTTAATCTGTTACCTTTGGCAGCTATTAGTAGTGTTGAGTAGACTTTCTTCTTGCTGATAAGCAATTGTTGTTGAAATTACTTTGTTGTTAGAACAATTTCCACATACATAAAAGGTTCATAAACAAAGCCAAGGCTAGTAACAGTAATCTGACTTGAAGTTTTGTGGTACTATGTAGAAATTCTGGAAATTCTGCAGGAATGTCAAATAAATTAGTTTCACTGTGTTTTTTTCATTATTATTTTTCGATCTAGACTGTCAACCCTTTATTGTCTAATTTGGATTAGACACTATTTTTAATATCACCCTTTAAATTTTTCGGATGTGCTGTAAGTTTTTGCACACAAAACTAACAGCCAGGAGAACTGGGGTCTTGGACAACGCTGGGTTTTATGGCAGCATCAGCGCTGAGGAATGCCAGGGCTGCAGCCTGTAAAACCCAGCGGGCGTTATGGACAGAGAGCGAGAAGCAGAATTACTTGAGGGTCAGCAAGAAATAAACAGTTCTTAGCACTGAAATTTTACCTTCGACTGCTTCCTTCCATTGGAGGTTTTAAAATATAACTTCTGAACTTCAGTCAATCACTTGACCTCTCCAATATTTAAGAGGGGATGGGAATTCAAAGAGTCTTTTCTCCTGCCACCGTTTATGGCTTCAGTACATTACTGATTTTCAGGCTTCAGAAAGTGCAAAAATCCTTGCTTCCCTGGCACTTGCTGCTCTCCAGATTTAAGTGCTATTAAGCCAATTGTGCATTAACCTTCATCAAAATTTAATTGAAAGAAGTTATTTTAGTGTGGAGCAGACTAGTCCCTCTGACAGCACGCAGGGCATCTCTTTCAATGGCAGTACAAAGAATTGTTGCAGAAAAATGTGGTGTTACATCTGCTTGCTTGCAAGACTAACTTGAAGGCAGAGGATTTATTTTAAGATTGCCATGTCAAATGGCTCCTATCTATATGGAACAGAGTTAAGATTCTACTCACGATTTAAGTTAAAAATATTCCCATTCATGGAGGCTGATTTTTAGAGGGTAAGGGGAGAATTTTCTACATGAAATCTGTAGGGTTTATCAGAGGAGGCACCTGCCATTAAATAGTGATTTATTTTTTTTAATTTCTCAGCAGAACCATTCAGTTTCTTCTCCCTGGTTCTTCCTTTCTTATCAAGATGGTTTAAATAGTTTTTAATTCTCTGGCTATTAGTGATGTCCAGTGGTATTTTAGTGAATGCCTAGTGGATGTTTGTAAGTGAGAAAGAAAATCCATGTGTGAGAAATACCTGATGGAGAGTAAGCAGAGAAGAGAAGTAAGTGCTGAAAAAATGACTTGGTAAAGAAGTAATTTGTCTAGAAAATATTAACAAGTTAGCAATGGGTGATACCATTAGCATTAATAGTGAGATCGTTTTACTAGCCTCCTTGGTTTCACAGTAAATGTTGAAATGATAAATGCCACAGCTATGATTAAAAAGCATATGCAGTTTATACTTTGTAGAAAATAAGACGATAAATATTTGCTTACATTAAAATTACATATCTTCTCTGTGGTGGTGGTGAGCAGTACCTCTGGGACCTATTAGCGGTGGCAGCCATCATTTTGGCTTGGTTTCCAACAATTGTTGAAGAGTTTGAATTTTATTTATTTATTTATTTATTTTTAGAAGGCTAATTTCTGCTCTATTCAGCTGTAAGGAAGTGAGAGAGGTGTTTGGGATCTTGTATCCACCTCCCACTACCTTGTTTTGTGTGCAGAGATACATATAGTACAGCTCTTGGTGTCTGTGAATATGCAGCTCTGAACTACCTGTAGTTGGCATTGTGGTTTTACATGGAGAAAACATTTGTGTGCTTACACATGTATGTTACTTAGGGATTTCCAAGAAGTGCTCAAAGGGACTGTTGGGTTGTTAACATTAAACCTGTGATTAAAAAATAAAAGTCAGGCCAGCTAGGACACAGATGTTGTATCTGCAAAGCATCTATGAGATCAAACACACCAATATGGTAATTGTAATGATCAGGTTTTTGATTATGGCATGTGAAATATTGATAGTTTGGGCTAACCTGTTGTGATTTGTCAATAGAGAGATGGAAATCTGTAGTGGAAACAAGTGATCTGCTGCAATTTTTTTCCCCCTCTGAAGCAGCTGGTATTGACCCTGCAGGAGGTATTGGTCTAGATGGATTGCTTGGTCTTGCTAATCTGGCTGTTGCTGCTTCCTGTGTTTTTGCTACCTTCAGTTGCAGCAGAATTCAGGTGATGATTAGCACTTTCGATAAGTTCTTAGATATCTGTTTTTATATAAACTCTACTTTGATTTTAATAAGACATAAACAATTTGCAAAGGTGCGACTTTGGCCCTAAGTTACAAACCTTCAGAACGTGATACCTGGTGACGATGAGTACAGACATGCAACAGACATGATTGAAAACAGTTTTAAATGCCTTACATTGCATTATTAATATTGCTTCAAGTTTTCTTAGTGAACTGTTCAACAAAATACCAATAGCGTGGGGTGGGTGGTTTTGGTGATGTTGTGGCATGTGTCGTCATCCTCCCCTCCCCATGATGTCTGATTTCTTCACTAGCGATAGAAATAACTACATTGAAAATGGAAGGTTTTAACAATTGCAGCCAACTCATGCACTTGTGTAGTGTCAGACAAGTCAAACAGCAGAATGCAGAGACTGCTTGAGGGTCGGCTTGTTGCACGCTGAGTGCGGATGCTTACCAGAGAGGCTCACGGGAGCAGAAACCTCTCAGGGGCACAGGCAGTGCCAGGGGAGGCAGGGCTGTGCAGAGTCCCGTTTGTATCAGGGCTGCTTCTCCCCCGCGTAGGAACTTTAGAAAACTTTCTTTCTCCTGTGTCTTGCATTGCATTTGTAACTTGTGAGATTTTCAGTAGATTCAGCTCAGTTTATTATTCTCAAATATTTAGACTGTTTATCAGAAATGCAATGTGCTGTAGGAACTCATGGTATTAATTCAGGGCTTGAGATAAACTAAGCATCTGCAGAGGCACTATCTCTCTGCAGGTTCTGGATGGGCCTCTTGTAGTAGGGGAACTGCCTGAACAAGACACAGCTTTGTATGTTCAGCCTCAGCATGTAAGTGTATTTTCCACGTGCTAACTCTGGGCAGAACTACAGTATCAAACACTGCTGGCCACAAACAATTTTCCTAAGAAACACATACCTGGATTGTAAGTTACAGAGCACACATCTGAGTACTCAAGTACTGCTTGTGCCGAAGGTGGGTTTCAGGTTGCTTTCTTTTAAGCTCATCCTCTAAAGGATGATGGTAGAGTAGCACTAGGGCTCTCTTTTTTGGCCTGGTGCTTCAGGTAGTGACAGGCAAAATAAGCACTGTCAGCCTCCTGGCTCAGCCTCCAGAACTCAGCCTTCATGAAACTAAGTTCATATTGAACAACTTTGTTTAATTTTTCATTTTAAATAGTGCTATTGCTTCAATGAAGGCCCCGTTTCAGAATGAAAGGCATCTTTAAGGATCAAGTGTAGTTCATAGCATCATTATTCACTTCGTGCTAGTTCTTTGGGAAGTGCCTTCAGACACCTGATTGTTGCAAAAATATTTTTGCAAAGGAAAAGCGTTTCTTCTGTGTACTAAAAATGTTAGTTTTGAATTGAAGTGAAATATATTACTTTACTAAGGCTGCAGAGCGATGTATGAAAAACAGATAAGATAGTACTGTGTGTGCCCTCTGATTTAATAGAGCCGATTTTCCGTTCGTCAGAGGTACCTTTCTTGGCCTTCTGCCCTTCCTCCTCAAACAAATGTCTTTAGCTGCACACAGTTTACCATCTTAAATGTACTTTAAAGATGGTAATTTAAAAGCCCTGTATAGCCAAAATAGTTCTGTTCCGGAACGACTCACAGCATGGTCTTTAAAACAGAACACCCAGCTACTAAGCTGTTCTGTGTCACCTCAAAACATCTGCTGGAAAACAAGGCTATAATAGATGCATTGTTCTAAAATGCTCTTTTTTCTTTTTGTTAAGTCTTGTTAAATAGCCTGTAGTTCATTTCAGCAGAACAGGACCCTTTTCTCTTGCAGCAGGAAAAACTTTCCTCCTTCAAGGATATTACTGAATGTGTGAGTGCCCGTACTTTCTTTCACTTCTTGTAGGAGACTCAAATTGAGAGCTAATCTAATTCAAATGGTGGCTATTCCATCCTCTTGGCAGTTTTTCTACCATGTGTATGGCTCCCTCGTTCTTACCCACTCCTCCAGTTGCACCTGCATCCTGACTCCTTGCTCTCTGAGGAGGGACAGTGCTTATGCGCTTGGCCATGCTTCGTTCTCCCTTGCTCTTTTTTCTGTGGCTAAATGTCTGTCGCTTCCTAGGTTCTGTTCTTTATCCACAATCTTTGCCCTCGGAGTGCGTGCCCTGTATTTCTCCTACCGACACCCCGCTGCTCTGCAGTCCACGGTGCAGCCGTCCTGCAGAGGGGACAGCCCGATGGGCTGGGTGCTGTGCGGCGGCATCAGCTTCCCTCCACAACTCCCCTTCCTCCTCTCCTTAGAAATAGCATGTGAAATAAAATTAAGTATTCCTCTTCCACAGGGTTCTTCTGCAGTTAATGTTAGGCCTACAGGCCTAGAATTCAGAAGTTAATAAAAACTAAAGGAAGATTTGTTGCTCTGAGAGCTCGTTACCCGAGAGGACCCTTCGGAGGTAGTCAGTGGAGAACGATCTCCTGTGGCCGCTTTGTTTTTCATCCTTTGATCGAGAGTGTTTGCCTCCGAAATGGCAAAGTTTAAAGACTATCTACAAAAAGGTCTGCTATGAACCAGCCCCTGAGAAATGACTGTATCTGTAGGCAAGCTGGAAACAACAGTTCCGCTGCCAGATGAACTTTTAGGCAGTTAAATTCTGATCGCAGTGGGGAAAGGAAAAAGGAACACTGAGTAATGAAAAACACTTTTATTTATTAAAAAAAAAAATCTATGTGAAGTTAATTGCATTCCATTTTAAGTATGGCTCATAATATCCACATACAAGGCAGGTTCACTTCTAGCAAACACAATAACTTGATGTCATTTGATTAGTAACAATTTTATCTCAATTCACATAATCATGTAAACTCTTCTCCCACTTCAAAACAACTGATTTCAAGATTTCTTAAATTTAGATACAGTCAGACCTTTTAAGTGTCAGATACAAGAAAAGTACTTTCATAAAGAAGACAACACGTTCATTTAATTACAGCTGGGATATGGAAAATATTAAGATCCCTAAAAGGATGTTTTGAGTTTAATTATGAAATATGCTTCTGTCTTTATGCCCGTGGGAATGTTTATTGCATGTCTGCCATTGTACTACGTAAAGTACAGACATTTCTGGTGTGTTCTAATGAATTTGGGGATGAACAAAAGAACACACAAAACAGTAGTAAGATACTGCATGTGGATATTTCTTGACAGCTAGTCTTTTACTGTTTGTCAAGATTTGATCCAAACGGAGCTGCATATGGCTGTAGGAGTACCAGTCTCTCTTGAAGATACGAGAATCTGATCGTGAACGTGCTGAAGCAGCTGACTTGCATAAACTCCTGTTTTCTTGTGCTTTCTGTCAAAATATCTGGACTGTTAGTTGTGACAAAAGGTGATTTTAGTGTTCTATAAACATCTGTCTGATACCTGGGCATGGTTAAGATTGTGTTACCTTTGCATCCAGGATTTCCAGTAAATAGCAAGAACAGCAGGGTCAACCTAACAGTATGCGGTATATTGGAGCCCGGTGCAGTCATTTGAGCTGTCTTATCCTTGTGCTTACAGCTTCTGCTGACAAAAGATCTGCAAACACTCTTTGGGTAGGCAGCATTCATTTTCCCTGCGATTTAGGGCTGTGCCTGAATATGTGAATTTATGGTAGTTGATCTGTCTTGTGGAGAATGCCACCGTGTCCCTGGTCCCACCCCTGGCTCAGCAGGGTGTGATTTTTCAATGTCACAAGTGGCCGCCAGAGGCTTATGGCTCTGCGTGAAGGAGAGAGGAGGGGGGGGGAAGCCCCTGTCCTTGGAGCATCCCATGGGATGGAGCCCCTGCTCATGGCCACCGTGGAAGGATCAGGGCAGCCTGCAGCATTGTCACTGTAGGTTTGCTGACCGATGGCATTTAGGACAGAATCTCCCTCTTGGACTCATGATGCCCCAAGCAGTCCTCCTATGATCCCTTTCCTCTTCAGTGCTGCTGCTTGAGTGCTCACTCCCCCCTGCTGTCTTGGGAAGGGCCTGATTCTTCCCATCCCTTTGTGAGACAGGCCCAAACCCCTTTGGTTACATATCCTTGCCTATGGTCATGCTGAATTTAGTATCTGACTGTTCCAGGGTTTTCAGTGAACCACATAAGTTCGTAGAGCCTTGAGCTCTGCCAGCCCTATAAGCCCTTCCTGCTGCTGGTATCATCCCAGTTACCTTCTGGTCTTGGCCTTCAGCTGGGACAAGGGGGTGGCCCCTCTGGAACTGAGGCTGGCTCGTTCCTAGGCCCTCCAGGCCCTCACTGCTACCAGCCAAGCCCCCCAGCTACCCAGCAGGCAGCAACATAGGCCCATGGCACATGTCCTCCTTGTTCCTTATCGTAGAAAACGTGATATAGGATGAAAATACCTCAGCAAAGCTGAGATCCAGGCTGTGCAGGGCTGGGGCTTGGCGTTCTGGGAGTCACGGGGCTGCAGACACAGCCAACGCTGGTCCTCAGCGAAATAAGGTGGTAACTGAGCTGCAGCTGCAAAGAGCAGTCAGCGCTTCCACCCCTTCCCAGACAGCTTCACCTCCATTGTGAGGAGAAAAAAAAAAATGTTTGGGAAGTTGGGCTTGGAAATGTTGACTGGTCATTCGCAGACTTCTTCAGGAGGCTGCTGCAGAAGTGGGCCTGTTCGTGCATTCGGGAGCACTGCGCGTGGCTGCTGCGCCAGGAAAATGGGAATGCAGAGTATAGAGGGGCTGCGTTTGGGGGGAGTTGGTGAGAGCGCTTGAACAACAGGGAATTATTTTAATGTGGTAATTTTGAGTAAAAGGAGATGAATATGGTTGTTTTTCAGTGAATATCCTTTGAGGTCATTTAACTTAACTTTTCTGTTGCCATTGGGAAAATATAGTTGAGCAGCATCAAAATGATGGAGACGTTTGTCCTTGATCTCTTACTGTGAAAACCTCTGTATGTAAGTCAGCCAGAGCTGCATTTATTTTCTTAGCACTGTTTTCATTCCCGAAACGAGTATTTATGAGAAATAGGTAACAGAAAGCAAGGTCATCCTGTGCCAGAAGAGTCCTCTGAATCTGACACTGGTTTGCTTCCGGAACCTTGGATGTACAAACATTGCTGCGGGTTTAGGAAGGCAACTGGCTGTTTCCTTTGATCAGGTATCAATGTTAGCATTTTAGGGCTAAATCCTTGTCTCTGCTGGGACACTGGAACAGGTTTCTAAGGCCTTTATGGAATTCAGGGCTCATGCCAGTGTTGAAGAATGAACTTCTAAAAACTGTCAGGCTTTGTAGAAAGCCTGGCTAGGGTACTGGTGAGCTTGGCACTGGGAGCCCAGATCCTGACGAGATAGAAATCGTGTATAGGGAGGCCAGGCCAGGAGAATAGCAGAACAAATTACAAATGACACCTAAAGGAGGAAAAAGAATTTGGAAAACATCACGGATTTGGTGTTTGAGGGTTGACTGCCCCAATTATTAAAACTATAGTTTTCATCAGGCTTCCACTGACTGTTTGGCTGATCTGGATCCTGTCCTGCAGTATAGGGACTGTGCTTTTTGATCACTTGTACGCCCGTGCATTGAGGGGGAGAGGAAAGGGGGAAAAAAGACAAACTTAATTCTAACTAGTAAGAGAGTGATTTATATATTTTTTTTTTTTTTTCCTCACAAAAAATAACGGACCTGCTCTACAAATCACAGGGGTGATAGCTTTTTGGGTCACCTGTTTTCGTGTTGGGCCTTGAGCGTGCAGAAATTCAGCTTTTCCGAGAGAAGTGTGTGTAAGGGCATTAGCAGTTGCTCTACTCCGTGAGAGCACTGAGCTGGGAACACCACTATTTTTTCTTGCCCTGTGCAAGGCTAGGTTTACAGACCTGATTCTTTTTGTGGTCTGCAGAAGCATCAGAAAGGCAGTGACATGGCTAGCGAAGGGTTGTACAATTTCCAGGAAAAGTTGCCACGTAATCACATAGCAAATATTGAGTCTACAAACCGGTATTCTTATTCTGACGCTCCCAGAGGGTTTCTGGTTGTCGCTTATATGATTTTTTTGTTGTGTTTCCTCCCTTTTCTCCTTCAAACTACTGTGTTATCCCTCCTATGGGAAAGGTGACTTGTTCTGATGGAGACACTTAAAAAACAACAACAAAAACCATACACAGGAAGTAATGCTTTTTCTGTTGTACTCCGAATCTACGTGTTATTGCTTTCAAAGACCTTATCTGAGCATGATTATGGCCACAGGAGGCTAGCTATCTAAAACTTCTTTTCACTGGGAAGAAAAAAGAAAAAAAACAAAACACTACTTACTGTGTCTGGCTGTCTTCTAGAAGTAGGTATCTTTCCCTGTAAATTACTGATTCAAAACATACTTGAATGAGCAGGTCAACTCTATAGTCAGCGAGCTTTGTATGCATAGCAGTGTTCCCTTCATAACTCTGAATGATAGGGTCATTTCTATTCTCAGAAGTACTGATGTGTTTTAAGAAAAAAGCTGATACCTTGCATTCTGTTCAGCTTGATGTAAACGTCATTGATCTTGGCAAATTTTACTGGGGAAGATAGGGAAGTTGTACTGGTTTTGTAACAAGAGTATTTCACTGATAAGGACATTTAAATCAAGTAGTGGTCTTGAGAGGCTTCTCTTCTTCATTCTGCTTGTTTTTGTTGTTTTTTTTTTTGGTTACTTTTATGTTTTTGGTTACTTTAATATTTTTTTCTAGAAAGTCTGTACAACAGAGGCACTAAACACAACATTAATTCACAAAATATCCAGCTAAATATTCTAAATGGTAGTGTTGAGAAAGAAAATGAAGGATTGTTGTTTCAAGCTGTGAATCACTTTTTTTAAATAGCCATTGGTAATATTTGACTACAAATGTGCTCGTTTTCAACAGCTGCAGACTAGACTGCCTAACATCTTCCTGAGAACAAGTATGGTGTACTTGAGACTCAGTATTGTGCTGCTTTTCTTTAAATGAGAATATAGGCTCCAGGGCAGACCTGCCAGTCCTGAGACTTGAAAACTGAGGGTTAGTGACAAAGAACTACTGTAACTTCCCTAGTTCCACAGAGGTATTTAGGGAAAAGGACCGTGTAACAAAAAAACAGCATGTAATACCTCAGGTTGTATTAAATTAGAGATTTTAATGTTCACTGAGATCTTTAAGACTGATGATACACCAAAACTCAAACATCTACTTTGCAGAGGAAAGAGAGGAATGTTTAAAGTATTGAAATCGTCTTTATCTCTTTTTGAAGACATATTATTGCTTTTGAAAGCAGCAATGCTGCTTTCAGAAAGGACATTTCTGTAAGGCAGAGACCTACAGCTATAAAGAGGTGTTGTTGCCTTCTCTCAGTTCTTGCACATGCTCTCCAGAGTTTTCATTACTGGTGAAAGTTAATTATGTTATGAGATTCTCTTAACTACTGCCCACTCCTAAACTGGCTCTACCTAATGCAATTGTTAGTAAGCGTATTTTAAATATGCACTTAGAAAAACAGAGCTGTATTTAAGAGCTGCCCTGTGATTAGGGCTTGGTTTCTTCCCAAACATAACAGTCAAAGCGACAGTGCAGAAGAAAATTATTGAAGGCTTTATAGTTTGCGAATGTGTAGGCAAGTAGATGAATGGAAATATGTAACCTGATAAGAAAAGCTAAATTACTGTATCAAAAACTTGTACTGAAGGTAACTTCCAAGTACATCTTTGGATCATTAAGCAAAGCCTGCACAAATGTAAGCAGACCTAAAAGAACTTCAGTGAAGTAAAAGCATAACAAGTGGAAGCCAGAGTTCTCTTGCACTAAGGCCGTTTGTCTGTGATCCTAAAAGGCAGTTTTGTCCTTTTCAGTTTTGTTAAATGAAGATAGCTGGCTTTCAAGAACACGTCTCCTAAAGACAGACTTGACCTTTTCTTCAAACTATTGCTTTGTTTACTGTAACTGAAATTATGAGATCTTGAAAATGCTATGCTTTTCAGACAGCTCTGTCATATACACCATAGTTAATATTGCAGTTAGAAAGTAATGATATGAAACTTACCCTCAACAAAAATGTATCAGGTTTTAAGGTTTATTTCAGAAATGCTGATATACACGGTATTAATTACAGTTCTTTTTTAAAAGTTATGTTAATGGAGTTGTTTTGAGTTTTAATATAATGACAAAATTATAGATATGAAGATATCTGAATGCTGTAAGAATTCTTCTTGTCACATTGCCATCCAGGTCACAGTATTTCAGTCTTATTTCTGGCCAAGCTGGGACAGCTGCATGTGAAGACACAAAAAACAGGTTGGTAACTTTATTCTTTCAGTGCAACGAATATCCAGTTCATACAGTAAACATTTGTCTGATAACCTCTGGTAATTTCTTATATCCAAAAGCATGCTAGTAACAGAATTTTTAATGTGTACCTTCACAGGAGAGGATCTGGGTTTCATATCATATGATATGGTTAAATTTCAGTGTTAAAGGAATAGTACATACAGTCGGTCTTGAAAGAACAAAGAAACTAATAAGCTGACTGAAGAGCTATAAGCTGATAGTACTGTTTGTTTCGTTTCCTTTGAGTGCAAGAAGAATGAATATATTTCTTCAAAATGTAGGTCTGAATAACAATTTATTCTCTTTTTGGGAAAAAGTAAAACGATAGGTAGCAGTTGGGTACTATAGGTAGCATACTGATGGGCTATTATTGCTGATTGCTGTGAATATGTGTTTTTCATTTATATTGGGAAGAGTGAGAGAAGTAATGGCAATTATAAGTTTATTAACAGTTTTAAAAAGACTGATTTTAATATAGGTGTGAGCAACCTGAAGTTCCCCTTATGCCAGTACTCATAAATTTATAACAAAATTTAGGACAAAAGTTTCAAGATCATAGTTGAGTAGCAATCTTAAGCTGTAAGGGTTGCTAGAGTAGCCTGGGAAGACATGCTATTTGAGGAAAGTATCAAGAACAGGTTTTTTCGTTTTTTGTATTTTTTCCTGTTAGGATTCCTAAGGCAATTATTATGAGTTCAACTGCATTACTTGTGAACTCACATGGACAATACAGGCCAAGAAGTTAAACAAAATTAGCAATGACTCCAACCCCCACACTACAAACAGGTGAAAACAGAGTAATAAGTACATTAATTTGTCACAGCAATTTGTTTTTGTATTTAAAAAAACAAACAAACAAACCATTGAGAGCTATAAATCTAAAAAATAAAAATAAAAGTTATGGAAATAATATTTATTACTGTAAGCAGTGTTATGATGGTGTTGCTGTCAAAGGTACCTACCTGTTTTATAAATTGTGTAGCATTAAAAAGTTCACTGCAGCCATAGAGGACATGTTTGCCTTGTTTACCCTAATAAAAAGAAAAGTCAGGAAGAAATTGAGTGTTCAACAGAGCAGCAGAAGTGGCTTTAACTAAGTGCATACCAAAAACTTATTTCTTGACAATTTTTAAGTCCTACACTTTTTGTCAAAAAAAAAAAAAAAAAAAAAAAAAGGTTTAGTTGGTCCACCACAGGAAAAAATAATAATTAAATTGAAGCGGAAAAGAAGAGTTGAGGCCTAAAGACGTGGAAAAATGTGGCATTATACACTTTTCAGCTCATCAGAATGTTAAGTTCTTTGATGCATCTATGAATGGCTTGGGGAAAGTAATAACCTTATCTGAAAGGTTCCCCTCGCTGCTGCCTCCAACAAAAAAAGAACAACCCCTATCCCCTAGAACAACTGGGCATTGCTGTAAGAATAGTAACAGCGTATTTCTGTTGTATTACAGCCAGAAAGCTTCTGTCATTTGTTTCCCTATGATGATGTTTGAGGCAGATTTTTTTTATTTGTGAAATTTATTTTGAGCTCTGTTGGATACATAATAATCCTAGTTTGCAGTGAACAGTTTCATAGTATTTGTTTGATACTGCATCATTTTAGAAGTGAAAACCTGTATAAGTAATACAGTTTCAGACTGGATTTACTACCGGTGGTGGGCTAATAATGCCATGGTTCCTTGAAGTTCAAGTATAGGCTTCAGAAATCTGTTTCACTGCTAAATTAACTTGAATTTTTCCCTATTAGTCAAATTCCTGCAATTTAAAAAACAGAAAACACCTTCATGTTGGTATTTTCTGCTATATGTGGGTTATAAATATATAGTTATATATATAAGCAGTATATAAACAGTTATATATAACAGTAAAAGTTATATATATGTATATAGTTAGGAGAATGGGCAAGACAAGAACAGCACAAGGAGGCCTATCTGCGTAAACTTATTTTTTTACTGACAGGAAGTTAAAGCTTACTTATTAAAGAGCAAAATAGGAATACAAGCCCTCACAAAACAATTTTGTTCCGTATATGTTGCCACTCGTGCTGTTTCAGCAGAAAGTCACAGAAGCAGATTCTAACAGTCAGTAGCTGGTGGTCACATGCTAATAGGGGAGATGGTAATCCTGGTTCAAGTCCTCATCTTTATTAATTTTGAGTGGTTTGTGGTAATAAGCTATTCTTGTCTCTGAGCAGGAACTCGAGCTTACTTCTTCCCATGTTTCAGGCCAGTCTTTAATCGAGGCCTGAAGAGGTAAGGTTTTAATCTAAAACTGTTTTGACAGATATATTTTGACAGATTCGGTTTTCAGTAATATGAATGAATAGCCTTTAAGGAAAAATAAAAATAAAACAAACTCAAACACTAGAAAGAATTGTGAAACAGGACTGTTGCCTTTCAGGCAGCTCTAAAATACACATTCCTGTACAATTCCGGTCTTACATAAAATCACAGAATCATTTAGGTTGGAAAAGACCTCTTAGATCATGTAGTCTAACGAGACAATAACGGTGAGGCAGGCTTCCCCCTTGGGAGCTCATATCCCACTGATCAAGTACACAGTCTGACCAGGGAAATGTCCAGCACACTTCAGCTCTAACAACTAATCGTGAAGATCATGATCATCTCTGTCTACAGATTCCAGAACAACAACAACAGAAAACCTATGCCCGACCTCTCATTCTCCACAAGATCTAACATTACTATTATTCCTGAAGCTTTCAGTTCCATCTGTTCTCTCCCTCTGCTTACCCTATCACTTCCTGCTTGCCCTCTTACTCCTCAGAAACTTCAGATTCTTGCCTCTTCTATACGAAAAAGTGGGTGTTTAGCTTGCCATCCTGTAAAAGTTCTGTATATAGATATGTATATGCATACACAGCTAACCTCAGCTATGTCAGTATGCAGCTAGGTATCTAAGCAGGATACTAGTCTCTGGCAAAATCAGGTTTATTTTAGTAGGAGTAACAAATACACATGTTGATGGCCGTCTTTTGAATTGGTATGGCACCTGAAACAGCTTTGGGTAAACTAAGGAGCAAGCAAAAAGTTTGACAGTGCACTCTGCTACAGTTAGAATGTTCTAAATAGTTTGAAGGATATTTTAAGTGCTAAGGTGAACCTGAACAATTTCTGTAACTTTTTCCTTCTCTTCTCCTTTCCCCTATTCAGACCAGCTATGTTCCAAAATGGCTACTCCAGGAGGAAAACAGCCTAGCTCACAAGTTCTAACTCCCTGTTTTGTGTTATTTACTAGAACAGAAAATTATGAAGCGCCTGTTACATGAAAGAGGTATTTTTCAGTTACTAATATTTCATATTTATTCTTTTCTAGGAAAGCCTTCAATGTAATGCGCCACAGGACAGGAAGATAGTAAAATCAGTTACCTCACCAGCATGGTACTATAAGGTAAAATCAGGCAGGAAGAATGGTATGCTGCTGCTCTTAAGTAATATATTTCGTAATTCTAAATTTTATCAAGGTAAGCACTTGCATCTAATTCCTGCCTCTGCAAGAATTCTAATGATTTGGTTACTTTTCTCCCTCCACTGTTTTTTGGTGTGTGTGTTCTGTTAGGCTGGCAAGCTTGAACCAGAGATGTTAAATCCCTTACACCACCATTACATAGTTGGTTACACATTTTCTTCTTTGTGCATATGATAACTCTCATCATATCTACACACCATCAAATCTTATCTACACACAATCAAATGATCCATCATTTCAAGAATGAGTTGCCTTTAACTCATCGGCAAAAACCTCTAAATGTAGGTAAGTAGTAAATGCTGAGATACTGATGTGTAGATTTTGTCCAGAGGAGTTGTGGATGCTCCATCCTTGGAAGTGTTTAAGGTCAGGTTGGATGGGGCTTTGAACAACTTGGTCTGGTGGGAGGTGCCCCTGCCCATGGCAGGAGGGCTGGAATTAAGTGACCTTTAAGGTCCTTTCCAACCCAAACCATTCCATGATGTCAACATGATCTTTGCTTTGACAGCATATCCTCTGCATTCAGAAGTGCAGCATTAACGAAAATACCAGAACCAACTGTTCTTCTGAATTAACAATCCTCATTTTCTACCAATTTCTCAGATACATTTTTTTCCTCTAGATGGTATATATAATATTAACGTAAAAGCTAATTTTGTAAGATTTAATCTTCCAAATATTAAATGTTAGAGAGCTTGCTCAAATTGGTTTCTATCTGTAAGTTAGATTAAGTAAGTTAATCACAACCAAAAGAAGTGTACGTACCTTTATGTAGTCAATAAGATTTTGATATTCAATGTAGTTGCCTCCTCCAACTACAAACACTATTGCCTAAAATGCAACACACACAATAAGAATATGCAGTCAAATTCTTAACATTTCAGTAGTAAACTATATACCAAATCATTAAACATATAGCAAGTCATCTCAATCACACTTAGACTAAGAACTGCATAAAACTTCACTAGCTCTCTACTTGAAATAATAGTTTCATTAGGATGCAGAATAGCAAGCAGAATGATTTTAACATGTCACTTTATTCTAAGATGTCATTTTATTTCTAAGAAATACTTGAAACTTACATAGTTTCAAGATACTACATTTTTCTGTGGAGATGTCTCTAGTGTCCATAAAAACAGTTAAAGTATTTTCATGGATTCTTAAGAACTAATTTGGGAAACGAATAAAATACTTTTGTTATGAAGAAACACGTTTTCATTGTCCTTCCCTTTCCCACTTGCTACTAGTAATAATAACATTAAGAGCCATCGGTATTTCCTGGGCTGTGTTTAAAAGCAGAACAATTAATGAACAGAATATGGAGACTTAATAGTTGCATGTTTTTTGTTAACGTTCATTCTGCAAAACTGTTTGACCATATGAATTTTGTGTAGTTTCTGTGTTACTACTGTCATTTTTGCTATGACCATCTATACGACACCATGAGGTATCATTAGTTCTGCTCAAGAGGATAATTAAGACATTTCAAGAGAAATCAGAGATGTCTGTCTATTGCCAAGGCAAAAATTTTGCCAATGAAACTTGGTAATAAGTTACCTTGGTAATGAATAGATAAGGCTGTTTCTATTTGCAAACATTTATGTTGAAAAAGACTAAAAGTTACAGGCATTTGTGTACAACGAAAATGGAGCAACCGCTAACACTGATTGTTTTTTTTTTTTCCTTAAATTACAGGGACTGTTCAAAATACTGACACGTAACTCAGTGGTCAATATTACTGTTCAAGACTGTAGAAGTTTAAATTCAGAGAACATGCTAAAGCTCTGATATAAAAATAGGGGTGTTAATTTACTGAGTACCCAATTATGGTGTTACTAAATTACTCTTAATTATCTCAAGAAGCATTTTCTTATTTTTTTTTCCCCTCCACTGTTAGTTAGTCTTATTACGTCTAGTATTAATTGCAATTAGATGGTAGGCTGAAGTCTTTTCAAAGGACTGTGTAAGCACTAAGTGTTTCTTGCAAACAGGACCTCTCATTTTCTTAATCATAATCATCAAGAATGACTAGTAATTTAGAATTTATTTTTTTTTAATACCTGAACACCAAAAAGTAATTTCTACATGACTTACCTCCTGGAATGGATTTTTGTTTCTTGGAACTGAGCTATTTAAAAAAAAGTATATCTTATTAGATATTGATTGAAATATGCAAAATGTAAGTATTTTATATCATGTACAAGGTTATGAAATACTAAATATTAGACAAGAATTTAAAATAGAACACTAATTGCCTTTCTGCATTCATCTGAAGTATTTTATTTAAGCGATTTGTTTTGAAAAGTCATCATCCATTCTACAGAAACAAACGAATAAATGGGAGTTTTCCTTCATCAGTTTTAAGGCTGTTGTTTGAATCATGAGCTTTATGACAACACTTCTTTTTGAGCTTTTAAGCTCAAATTCTAGTGCTGCTAGCCAGAAACACAAATATAATGACATACGAATAAAAACAAAATCTTCATTAGCATGGTTTATGACACAAACCCTGCCTCCTGGAATAACCTCCTGGTTAACTTGATAAGTCAATCAGTTTGTGGTGCCTGCGGATACTCTTACTAATGCTTCAAAATCTCAGAAATGACTACAGGCAGCAGGTACGTGTCACAGCTACACCATTACGATTAAGAGGTTTTACGGAGGAAGTTACGGTTAGGGTGGTAGGGAAAATCCTCCAAAAAATGTTACAAAAGCAGAATGAAACAATTAAAGTTGCAATTAAAATGAAAGAAAATACACATTTTTCTTTGATGCCTTCAAAATCTACTTACCTTTGAAGTTACACAGGCTGTAATAATATTTTCAAGTAAAACATAGATGATTCTCTGAAATTTGCTTCCTCCTACTTATTCTACTGGAAATATAGTTTGCATGATTCAAGAACAGAGGAAGTCAGGACAAATAAAATTCTTATTTAATGCAAATGACTAAAACCAGGTCCGGATCTACTTTATCCATATTCATCCAGTAATAAACCCCCACAATTAAATCAGCTTGTTATCTCATAGCTGTGATGAAAATTATTTTTTGAAGCTATGTTAAAATTAAGAATCATCTCCATGTCTTTTTTGCAGTGTTACACAGATTTATCTGGTTGATCCAGTTTCCGGTTGTGAATTCCTTCAATATCAACTGTGTTGTCTTAGAATGAATAATTAGAGGTATTATGTAGTCAGCAAGGAAAATAAGAATGATTTTTTTAAGTTAGCCTTTTCATGGCATAGAAGGAAACAAGCAAAACTCACAGTAAACTTACCTGTCACTGCCTCGTAGCATCTTGGGATCAAAATATCGGTAGTCATCTGTCTCCTATTAAAAAGCATATTTTAGTTTCAAAAAAAAAAATAATTTTGGCTTATGTATTTCTGTACGTTACATTAAGTATCATTTAAACCAATGTAATTTCCCAATTTAGCAGATACCATCATTCAAAATTAATTGTGACATCCACATATACTTTACTTACATACTTGTACATAACTGAACCAGTACAGAAAAACAAGAGAGAATTATGAACTGCATCTGATTCATCTACAATTGACTATTACACACTTTCCAAAAAATACATCAGTTGCATAACAAACAGAAAGGCAACATGCAGAAAAAAAATATTAAGGTGTCACCAGCTTCAGAGGACCATCATGCGGTTATAAATGTTCAAATTTTCCAGAGAACAGCTAGTGATTTAATACTATAAACCAAAACACTTCTATGGCAATGAATGCTAAGTACAAGATAGATCAAAATCTGCTACTGTTATGAAACTTACCGTTTCATTTCATGATTTATGACTACTATTAAACCAAAATTAAGCTTGTGAAGAAATGAGTTCCACAAGAATTTGAAAAGTCTGTCTAAACTATTTTTTTTTTTCCTTCATGCAGAACACTGAGACACTTCCAATATTTTTATTGGCAACAAGCAGGATTTTTGCCAACTCTTAACATAAGAAAAACAAAGCTTCTTAATAACTGCTTCTGACAACTGTGTGGCTTGCATCTGTTCCTATACTACGTTTTTCATCCAGGTACTGTGATGTTTAATTTATGGATAAATTGCATACAGGACTAAAGTGGTTTTCATTTGGGTGCTTACATGCAAGACCTGTGTTTTGATGATTCTATAGAACAGAAATCTCCAGTAGTAGACAAGTTATCTGGGGAATTCACTAGAGCTCACACAGCGTAACTATCTCTAATATTACAAAATATTTAGTATACATGTGGTAGTATGGTATTTGGTACACACAAAGAAAATCTATTTGAGATTAAGGACCTCTGCAAATACATAAAATAAGTCTCTTATCCTCAAGTTTGTCCTTTTAAAAAACTTTAGATCTAATTTCACACTGAATCTCTGTAAAATGCTTTTATACACTCCACTGGGAATTTCAGCAGAATTTGCAGTCTGCCAGCATTCATGATTTTGGCAGCCTGTTTTATAAAGGTGGTATAGCAACTCTGAAGTAATGAGCGAACTAGGAACACAGAGATATTACCAGACTGAAACAGAGATGTAAACAGAAACCTTTTACTTAAAAATAATTATCAGCTGAGGCTGCAGGAAAATAAAAATCTTCTGCTTTAAGCAATGTCTATTCTGCCAACACAGACAATTGTATAGAGATGTCCTTACACGGCTGAATTTTATTCAGGAATAAATTTCAGGCTATTTAAATCGATTTTCAAGCTTTCAAATTAAAATGGAGAAAGACCCATGGAAATATCCTTGCAACTCAGGCTGTATTTGGTTTTCTGCTGAAGCTAATATGATCAGTTTGAATTAAGGAAGTCCCCCAGTTTTAGAACTCTTTTGTTCTAATGCACGAAAAGTAAACATATGCTATATCTCTAAGCCTAGAAGTTACCATATTCACTGAAAGAGATGACATTAATGAAAATACAGTTCCTTTCGTATATATCATAAGCAAGTCACTACAAATGTACATATGGTATTGATTGACTAAATTCTTTCTGTGACTTTGTGATAATAGTATTAAAAGTTCGTACATCAAATATTGTCTGTACTCAAGAATCAAACCATTTTATGTAAATTGTTCAATTTACTATCTATAGATGAAAATTTGTATATATTTGACTATATGTTTTGCATGTGTGTTCAGAAAATTTAAGGTTAGGTATCACTAAATAGAGATTAAAAATCAGACAACTATGTTATTAGATTTATAAATAGAACATTCCTTTATGAATCATAATTTCAAAAGCAATTAATAAAAACCTGCTTTGATCAATGTCATTATTTTAAAAACAACAGTAACAAAAACGACACTGATTAAGGTCATCATGTTTCAGAACAAGTATTGCAAGAGAAAGTCTAGCTGTAGTTAAACAGTCTAGACAAAAATCACAGGATGGTATTACTGCCCCTATGAACTACTCTATCCATTCCTGCTCTGAGGAACTTGGAAAGCACAGGTGTAGACATTTGTCCTTCCTAGTAAATGGCCTTGTGAGATTAAACAAGCACTAGGGACAATCAACGTAAAGATCAATTTAAAGACAACTGCAGACAATTTTTACACAGCATGAGCATACCATTCAGAATAGATTCAAAATTTTAACTGACAGCATTTGTGAATGTTAGTGGTGTAAGTTGCACATTTAATGAATATAGTTTGTTGCATTTTATATTGGGAATATAATTTAAATTATTTGCATTTGTTGTAATGCCTGCTTGACTTCTGAATATTCTGTCTTGCATAAAACTTTTATCTGTGTGTACATTTAACTTGATTGCTGTGGTTGGCCAGTAAGGTTCAATGAACTATAAAGGAGATAATGTAAAAAAGAGATTTTTTTTTCCTGTGTCATATCCCCTCCCTTTCTTTTTGCCATAGTTTTGTATTCTGGGGGTGGAAAAGGACCTCAAACATCTGAAGATGAGCAGAGGCCACAATGCTTTGTTTCTACATGCAGCCTTTTTACAGGTACAATTTCATTTTGGTTTATCCTACAGCAAGCCTAAACATTCCATGGTAACTCCCTGGCTTTCTTGTGTTAGTTGAAAGGGGGAACCTACTTACTGAGAAAGTTGCTGTCACTTTTCCTACACGTTAAGAGAATCTTTCTTTAGGGCTTGCCTGGTCCCCTGTGACTTGAAAAGTAGGACTCCCTGTTTTGGGTCACAAATTCTAGTCACTGACTTGTTAGCGTAACATGAAGTCACAGACAGGCAGATAATCTCAATCCCTCCTTTTTCAAGTGAGAAGATCAATGTTTTCTCCAATTTACCAAGGGGAAATGTGGCTGTTTTCTGTAAATACAACGTGACAATATCAAATCAGGAAAAATGACTTGTAAACTTTTCCAAATCAATTTCTAAATTAGGAACCCAAGAAAAGTAGTGTTTATTTTGAAGTTTCTCAAAATAAACTGGTTTCCTGGTAAAAGTTTACTGGTAACCTAAGTTACCAGTAGTTTTTAATTTCAGATTACCATATTAAGTGTTCTGAGTGACCTCTACTGGTTGACTAGATAAAATTAGCCCTGCACATCTTTTCCAAGTCTTGCAAAAAGGAACAACAATCAACTCTGCTGCTGAAAATGGCACAAATTTCTTGGTTAATTAACAGAAGACAATTTTTTTGCCTAACAATCTTGACATGTTATCTATAAAGTACAGTTTAAAAAAAAAAATACAATTACTTGCATATTGATCATTTTCCTGTTTTACTATTGTTTATCTCTCTTTACATATTGTTAGTACCTGAAGCTGCAAGTGGACTAAGAGTATTTCAAATCTGGTGAGTTTTGTTACTCACCAGGCATACCCATATTTCTGTCATAAACACTGCAGCACAGAATTAAAACCTACCATTAAACCTCTTGGCACTGGCTAACTCACAAGAGGATGCACAGATGAGGGAATTGCTAACTAACATATTGGCATTCCATATTAAAGAGGTAAAGATGGGTCAGTGGATGTAAATGGCTGACCAGCTCTGAATAGCCAAAAAGTGTTAGTTAACTAGCAGAAATCATTAAGCATCATCGTGAAAATCCATGTAGAATTAAAAATATCCATGCATTTTTTTTATATTTTTTTAAAACATTTGTGAAGCATAACAGTGCAAAAATCAGATTTTTTGTTACTAACCCAGAACGTTCTAATGATGAAAACAAAGGGATTTACCTTAACCTCTTTCTAGGTATACAAATAAACCAGGGTGAGCTACTACAATTTTCTCTCCAATTCTGATGTCTAAATATGTAGTAAATATGTAAATATAAACTAAATACGTAGTAAAAAAAAGACAGCTTTGACTGCAAACTACGTAGAAAAGATTTTGGGCTATTTTTAGCCAAATCTTGTAAATTCTAGTACATGTCTTGACTGTACACCAAGCACTTAAACATTTCAAAACTTCAGTAACTTAGGCAAGTCTCAGTACACTCTCACAGGAACAAGAAGACTTTTCTGACAACAAACAAACATCATTTCAAACTGAAAGACTACTGACATTTTCTTCTACATAACAAAAAAATTTCTTCTAAATAACAAACCTTTAAACCTGTGGAAAACAAAATTTTCTGCAATAAGCCCATTTACAACTACTTGACTTTTGAATTTGTACTCTTAAATAATTACTTTGATTCAAAGAAAACTTCAGACCACAATAGAACTTTTAGAAATTCAGGAGCAACAGAAACTCAGTATAATACAACAGTAATAGAAGCTCAGAATAGAACTGCTCCCACAAAACAGAAATTCCACTGAGACACAATAAATTGTCATGACTTAGAACCTACCTTTATGCTGAAAAATCTTATGAAATAGTTATGAAAATGGTTCTATTACTGAGATACACTGTGACTAGATTTAACTCTATTATCACAAACAAAACATAGCTCTGGCATATTACGTATCACAGCATAAAGATGTCATTTGTTCCATCTCTTCCTGTGTGAAGGCAATTATACTCACAGGGTTTGACTTCATCTCCATAAGGTTGTCCAATATACGTGTGACTGGTAGATTCTGTTAAACAAAATGAGAAATTAATATAATGCTGGAGATAACTAGGAATTATTCACAAGTACACCATTATTTATGGACCAGGAAACTCAACTGACAGCTACACTTGCCTGGAATGCCCTAAGAAAGGATTTAACTTACTGTAATGCAAAATAATATCCTTGAAACATTATTTCTATTGCTCATTTTAATTCTATTTCAATAGTAATATAGTACTTCCAAATCTAAGAAAATTTACTTTTCTTTTTACAGTTTTGGAAAATTGCACTTTCTATGGTAGTCACTCATCTACTGCTTCAGTCTTTTTATTATAGCAAATAGAAAGCCTTCACAGGAAATATTTTCTGTTCTCCCACAGTGAAGCTGATCCACCTTCAAGCCTAACCCCAGTGCCAAAGTCTTTATTAGTGGGAGCTAAGTTTCAGGTTGCTGTCTGTTACTTAGGTGGAAAATTGGAAATGCTTCAATTGTAACTGAAGGGAGAATGAATGCTTTGAGCCTTTCGATCATCCTGGAACAGCTGCATTTAATACATGATGTTCTAAGCAAAGGTGCAGAGGACTTTTCATGTTCATGAAGGTCTAGTCTATTTTAAATATTTCACAGCTGCTTTTTTTTTTTTATTACTGAAATGAGTCTTAAAACCTAACTCCTTACAAATGGAGGCATTCAAAGACAATTTAAACATTATTCATTACTTACCAAAAAACTAAAAACCACAAAGTGCGAGACACATCCAACAGCAGAGGTTGATGGCGTTGTTTACTGTACAACTAACTTTATTAGTATGACAGAGGTAAAGAAAGGTGTTTTTCTAAATGTTCACAATGCTTACTTGATAGGCTAATTTTATTGTTATTATTTATATTGGTCTTTAAACTTACTTGTTGCTTCAGTACCAAGTTCTTCACACCTTCCATCACAAACTGTGATCCTGTATTCATAACACGTGAAAACAGACTGAAAAACAAAATAAAGATGATATGTAAGATTTATTTTTTTTAATTTGCATTCTCAAGCTTGATATAGCTTATATATTAAATTTCCATTAAAGCTGATGCAATTTAGGTACTAATTCATTCAATTTTTTCACACCACATGGCAACCACCTGTATGGGAATATATACCTGTCATCTAATAACTAGATCCTCACCTATTAGTAGAAGTTGTGTTCTCTACTCTGCTTCACTAAACAGTTTTAAAAATAAACTTCAGTAGTGTAAGGATTTGAGTGTTGTTTGTTTTTTTTTTTCCAAGTGAGTGTCTTAATCACAAGAGTTAGCAGAAATGCTCAGTGTATTTCCCACCTACCAAACAGTAATTTTTCCAAGTGAGACAGTATCAGCATTCTCTCTAAACACGCTGTGACAGTCTCCTTACGACAGTCACAGCGCATTTCTGAAAGTACTGCTAATAATGAGGATTCTGTATGGGATAATAAATAACTGCACTTTTGACTGATCTGACAGACAACCCGTCCAGGAGATCCTAAAGAAAAAGAAGCACATTCTTTCATCCCAGCCAGTCTTCAAGCCCTGGAGAGAACTCATTTTGAATGCACAGGGCTGTTCTTATCTTCTGCCATTGATTAAATAAGGCTCAACATTATGGCTGTCTTAGCTTCATTTCAATATGCTGAATTCTTCTCCTATAAGAACCTGTATATTTAACGTGCAGGCATACAAGTATCACTATGTTAAGTTACTTTCTGGATTTAGCCACATATCTTTCAATTTTCCTGTGCATAAATCCTGTGCACTGTTAAGAGGAGATAAATAGTTCTGTAATTGTGTCTAAATATTTATTTATTTACAAATAGAGAAATATTTCATTCTGAGCCATGTACAGAACTAATTACACTTTTGGTACTACTGAAATAAGCTAAAAGAACCCAAAGACTTACAAAAAAATAATCAAAAGCATACCCCAAAGGTTTTGGCGTAGTGTTTCCATAGCTGGTTGGAGCCGAAGCCATCTTGGTGAAAGCCCTGTGAAAGCAGGGGTAGAGATCAAATGCTTCGTCTCATGGCATATCCTGCTGCAGAATGTTCCACTCTGGTCATTTGAAAGTGAAAATACTTTTGCTTCTCAAACTGTTTCAGAAAGTAACTGTTTATTACATGCATCTCTTTTGTCTAGAGCTACAGTGGTTAAAGAACTGAAAGGAATTTGATTTTATATTTAAAATACAGAGAATTTATTTTTATAACATCTGTAACTACAGCAACTGATAGACAGCATGGCCATCTGGTAACATATCACTAAATCTGGAGTCTGAACTAGCCCAACTTTTCACTGATTTCAGTGCATTGTTTCTGGGTTGGATAATTTAGGACACCAATATGTGTCACGTTCAGCAGAGTTCTGGCATTCAGAGTTCAATTGTAAAATAAGATTTTGCATGTATTACCATAACAATGACAGCAAAACATTATGCCAGAACAAATGTTTAAGGATAATTTGCAGTGTATAAGAAGTAATACATAATTCTTTGATACCAACGCTGTATTCTGTAAAATTACCCAATTACATAGGAGAAAAATGAAGTTACTTACTTCCACTGTTTTATGTAATTCAAAGGAGCAAGATTGCAACCTGCATCTGTCAATGCTTTTTTATACTGCTCCAGATCAACCTGAAATTACAAAGTGGAGAAGTGCAACAGATTTACACAATTCTTAACTCCCTCCATGTGGAATACAAGATATCCTTACCTAAATATTACATGTAAAGCATTGGCAACCAAAGTTAAAAAACAATTACAAAGTCCATCCTCTACCAAATATGAAAATACACCTTAAAATGCAATTTGCTATGATTGCTATTTTATTTGATGCTATTTTGCTATTTTCATTTTTACTAAATTTAACTGTATTTGTGGAATTAAACCAGTCCACTTTGAGCTAAGAGAACAGTCTGTTATATCAGCATCTTTCAAAAACCTGACAGAAATCTCGTTTCCATAAAATGGAACAACAGTGACTAATAACAATGAAGAGAAGTTTACATAGAAGTTCTTGTACATTTATAAGAATAGTTTCTTTGCCTAATCTAACATTTTTTTTCCAGATAGAGCCAGTACAGCAGTTCACCATAAAATGATTCGTTATCTATATTAATTCCTTATTACATATTTCTACAATACAATAAAAAACTTCATCATAAGCTCAAAAGAACTATTAAGAAATTGCCTCCTGAATTAGTCAGATACTGACATAAAAACAGTTCTACGTTATGTATCTGCTAGTCAACAAACCAAATTATTTTTGAATATACAAGGATAAGGTGAAAAGAGTCATTAACTTTTTTTTTTTTTAAATCTACTTATATTGGGCAGTAGAGCAGAATGATGAAAATTGTGCCCAGATGGGTCTTGTAGGGACTCTTGACTAAATGTTTCCAAAGATTATCTTCCTTCTCACTAGCCATTCATATCCTTTGCAATAGTAGCTAATGCTTTGTGAACAGATTACCTGGTAACACTACCCAATGTACTTAAAGTTGTAATATTGATCTGGGCATTTCATACTTCTCTTCAAAGAGAAGGAGAAATACCTATTTAATGCTGAGACAAAACAGAAAAATCCTGATTGGTAAGATTTAATAAAGGACATACCTCTGAAGGTGCCTGAGCTGAGCTTATGTAATAGATAAGAAATAGACGCATTTTGTCTTCTGGAGTTCCTGCTGCAGTGAAATAAATAAAAAAAAATTGTTACTATGCTATGTTAATTGCCCTTCAGTAATAATACATCTGTACATTCAAGCCTTTAGTTAAGATGGTACTTGTTACTTCTAAGCATGGCCCTGTTTGGCATATACAGCAGTAAAAGATATTTGGCAATTTTATTAAAAATTGGGTTAGACTGGCTCACTGTTTCTGAGTTACACTTGCCAAGCTTGCTTGTAACAAATACTATTCTTCAAGTAACATACAACTAAGTTACCTAGTGACATTATGTCTTGTTTTATAAGGGGACTGTAAGCATTAAATGGCAGTAATCTTTGAAAAAGACTGAAGAAAAGCCGTGGCTTTTTTTTTTTTTTTTTTTTTTTTTACCTCTACGATTTGTTTATGTAGCTTTAGGGTTGTCTGTATTGAAATACTTGAGGACTGCAAAAGCACTTATGTGAACCTTTGGTCAGGAACAAATGCTGAGCTTTTAACTTGTCTTCAAGAAGGATTTTACTTCTTGAATCACTTATCATCACACCATTCCTTGGGGAACACTGCTCCAGTTTCTTGGGAACCATTATCAATGGCAATCAAAATTCATCTCTGCCACATCAAAATGACGATGTGACCATCCGTGTCATTCTTAGATTATATAGATATAACCTTCTATACCAGGTTTTGAACAGCATCTACTTTTTTTCCTTGAACAGGATCACTATTAGTAAAAAGCATAGTTTAAATGCAAGATTTCAGAAGTACAACTTCTCAAAACAAACATTTCAAAGTTGTAATTCAACACTTTGTTAGAAAAGCATGTTACCTTTAGGTATAGTTCAATATTTTAAAAAGTGCACTTTTCTGTACTTGTAGGGAAGAAAAAGTTTATTTATTTATTTTTTTCTTCCTAACTATGGACTGTAGATAATGACAGCAGGGATCACCTAGTCTAATATGCAACTTCTGTTTGTAAGGGAGCATATACTTAGTTTGACAGAAGTTAAGAATTACACTTCTTAGTAAGCACTGTCATAATGAACATTTATGACTTGGTACAATTCTTTTTCTAGGAAATAAGTTTTAAACAGTAAGCTAGAAAATCAAGAACTGGGAAAAAAAAAAAAAACTTTGCATCATTGGAACTAAAAGCCAACTTGCCAGTTTATAGCTTTTGTCAATACATTCTAGAACTTAACAGCATTCCCATGCCCACAAAACTCCTAGAAGGCTTGTGCTCATGGAAGCTAAGAGGTCTCACTTAGACATGAGTAGGTGATATTTTCTCTTACAAAAATAACTAAGTCTTAGGAAAACCACTCTTTCTGGCAAAAATACTTTAAGCATACTGCTGATATAAACCATAGCTATGACAAACAATGATAAGACTCAGGACAGCTGCCTGTAAAGCATTTGCTTTTTTCTAAGCTATGGTCTTGTACTCGGTCTGGCTGGAATGTAAACTTTCCCTGCAGCAGGGTCTGTGACAGCATGGAAGGTGGGAGCAGTAAATATGCTGAAGAAAACTTGACAAACCTAACATAGAACAACTTCATCTTAAATTCAAAAATTAGCTGGAAGCCTTTAGGGCTACTGCTCGACTATTAGAGCAAAGCAAAACCAGTAACTTCAGTTTTACCACCACTGCAAGGCAGCTAATTGTCACAAGTAGTAAATTACTATACGACAGTAAAAATGGGAGACCGAAGCTGTTAAGTGGTCAACTCTAAGTGCTATTGTGAAGGGCTTTGCAGATACTGTCCACAAGGCAGGTATCCCACAGATAATACAAACAAGTAAATCACCACTGCAAGTGTTGGCAGACTTGAGGCATTAGTTCTTCAAAACAAATGTTCGCTGCTGGTATCTCACAGCAAATCACACAATTGGAAGCTGGTCAGTTTTACAAGATAGCATACTCTGAAATAATCACACTACCTACATTTATATCCTTTTGTTATATAAATGTCTTAAATCTAGGCAAAGCATATGAAATTCTAAGGAGTTACTGTGAACATCTCAATATTTAACTTATGAAGGGAAACTGTAGCTTGGATGTCCAATCTTTCTCTTCTGTAAACCCAAGATCTTTGTTAAAAGAAATGTTGATATGATACATCAAGCTTGGAAAACAATTAGATATAGACTGCAATCTAAATATGCATAGGAAATGTCAGTTCATGTAAAAAGTAATTGATCCAGTAGGATATGCTGGCAAGCATAATGATTTCTGTTTTAATATATAATCATCAACTGTTCATGCAAACATTAGAGTTGAAATCAAAATATTATACCAACAGCTAATTCTGAACATGGAAAAGGACTACTTTGTATTGTTGATTAATAGAAGTGAAGATTGTCTATATTCTAATTAACTTCCTGGTAACAACAGATTTCTACTGAATTACAGATTGATATCTGACATTATAGATTTTCTGAAAGTTAGTTTCTAGTCTTGATCCAATGAGATCTGTAAAACTTTAGCTCAGACTTCCACCAACCATCTATGACTTCTACTGCCTTCTGACTCTATAACGCAGACACTAATAAAAGATTTTTAAAAATCAACAGGTTTTATATGTATTCTTCCTTCCCAGCGGAATCATTACAGAAACTCCAAGCATATATTATGTTCAGTATGCAGCTACAAGACTATACATACAAGCATGCAATAACAAAACATTTTCTTAAAGAGCACACTGGGAAAAGAGCAGAGACTTGGGGTCTCTAAAAACTTAAGGTTTGCCAATACACTTGCCAATATTCCCTATTGCGCACAGGTCTGTGTTCATAACCTAGGTTTTACAATCTTCTTCAGGTTATTTTGTTCCTGCTGACTGCTATCAGATCCCACTGGAATCCATCAGTGTGTTGTAACATACTTCAGGTTGTAAAAGGCTGCAATGACAGTTACGTGAGGCCACTGCCTCTATGCCATGATACCACAAAAAGCCAAGAACCCGTTCTATCTCAGCTCTTTACAGAAAGGCCCCTAGTGACTCTTGATGGTAGAGAACCAGAGCATCACCCAGTCTGTAAAGCTTTGTTATGTATGAGCCATATATGAAGCAGCTGTAACGCTCTGCTCCTAGACAATGAAAACGGACATGCTGCCACAGGTGGGTCAAGGTATATAAAACCTCAGCTGAGTCTTCCAGCTAAGTGGCCAATTTATGTCTTGGTTCCCTTCTCTACACCTTCTCACACCCACCTTTTCCCCCCCCTCGCCCCCTCACACAAGCAAAAGCTACCGACACCACTACTCCCTGACCTAACCAAATCCTATGAAATGCCCCGTTCCATTCTGGTTTTACAATAGATGCATTCCAAAACATGCAGTGGGATTCTAAAGAACCAGGACTGTTCAGAGCACACAATTCCATGCTATATTAGTAAATACTGGAGAAGCACAGAAGTTAAAATTTTTTGATCTTCAGAAACAAGGGTTTAGGAATGGATTTTAATGGAGCTGCAAAAGTTGCCAGTATTTTGGAAATTACTCAACCTAATAATTAATTCTCTAGACTGCTACTAAAACCAGTAAAAAGCTCTTTCCTTCACAGATCTTGCACAGCTTGCATATACGTTCTTTATAGTGTGTATAGGCTTATTGCATCTCTTAACAATGTTGACACAAAGTTCAGATTTAAAGTACTCACCATCTGGGTCAGAAATCATGTCCAGGAGAGATTTATCCAAAGTGGATTTGCTCATTATTTTCTCCTCATATTCAAAATACACGTCCAGCTTTCTCGCCTGTTTAAGAATAAGCGTTAGGATTATCATCTTCACACTGGGAAGAATATTTCTTTCCTCTTAAAAAAGGTACATAGTTTTAGTTATCAAGACCGTTTCTAGAAAATTCTTTTTAAGTAAATTGCCAGAAAAAATAACTAATGCTAGCCTTCATCAATTCCAGAAACTTGATGCTTATGTAGTTCTCATATCAGAAGCAAAAATGCAAGTTAAGCAACTTGTTAAGAGGTCTGACATGCAAATATTCAACTGGAATAGGAGCTTTGTTTTCAACTATGCTTTTGCTGTAGCTGAAAGCTACATGCCATCATAAATAGTATTATGCTGTAGTAAGATAAGTGAATGCTATATCAAACTTATGCTGAACATTAACTCAATGCAGCTAAACACAAGAAACTCCTGAATATGGTAAGGCATCATTCCAGAGAAAAGTTGGTAGCTTTCCATTCAAATCTAAAGGGTTTGTACAAAATATCTCATTCACACTAATTATGAAGTTTCCATCTTTAGGCTATCTGGCTAACACTGGAAAAGAAGCCGCTCATTACACTATGACATACTTTTCACTTGCAATCACATCAATCACATGCAGACCAGGACGTGAACCTACCACCCCCTTTTATTTAAGAAGGATGTCACAGGTACTGCATTAAATTAATGAGGAAAAGGCTTATGGAAGACCTCACGTGACTACTCAACTAATGACTGCATTACAGCACATCTGCACAAACAGCCAAGCTTTGCACGTCTGATCTTGAACTTTCAATCTGAATATACAAAAATGCATTTTAAAGTGTATTAAAAAATTTATGTTCCATCACAGATTATTGAGGTTTGAAAATTACCATGTAGTATCACAACAGATGTTACAAGTGCTCAGCTTACAAAACCTTAACGTCTGGCAACTGACTAAATTCCGGTGTTTGGACACCGTCAGCTATGCATTGGCTCCGAAAGAGAGAGACTGCAAGAGTGGATCTCCATCTCATTGCCTTGGAAGTATTTCAGCTCCAGATCATACCCACTGGGAGACTGAAATGGTATTACCACATTGAAGCATGAGTCACTGGGGTTTTTCTCAGGTTAACAGATTCAGGAAATTTTGCCTGATAGCGCCGAGGCATGAAAAATTACTATGGCACCTTCTAACCTGGTGCAGTGGTTGGTGTAATGACAGCAACAGAAAAACTTTAGAAGTCTGGTTTTCATTTGTCTTTGAAACCAACTTATTTTTCTTTTCCTGAGATAACAAATAAGGAAATAACACACAAAAAAAGAAGGAAACTCATTCTGAGTACTTTCAGTTTGGCAAAAAAGACTTACAGATGACAACACAAAATAAGTCACAAGAATATTTTAATATCATAAGCTGATTGCCAGAAGTTTTTGGAGGCAGCCCCTTGCTTCCCAGTATTATATACATAACGATTCCATTTCTCATTCACTACGTACTGAACACACCAAGAAAAGCAGTTACTTGTAGAAGAGCAACTTAATTTAAAACCTTTGTAGCAATTGTACTTGCAGCTTATAAAAGATAACTCTCTCTGAGGATAACAGTTACCATGAACCGTGCTGAAAAACTGACCACTCACTACTTTGAGTGGCAGAAGGATGTCTTCTGTGTGTCATAGTGGCTATGATTACATAGAAGGTGTATGAGGTGACAAAAAAGGAGATGGAGGTTCTTTCAATCTGTATTTGCCTTGAGCTCTATTAGAAGAGCAGTCACAGCCATATTTTGGTAGTTACACTGTGTAAAGACTTCCATTAATAATAACTTTGCTGAAAGGTAAAGTGATTACTAGTGGTCACAGTGCACTAGTTTAAAGCGAATAGAAGTGAACTACTAGCCTCCTTCCAGGTCCCTACTTCATGTGCAATTTGGTATCTGGCATGTCAGACGAGTTCTGTGACTCCTCTCCACGGCACTGTACAACTCTACAGTTCTTGTTTGTGTTATAGTTTCCTTAACTGTTTCTGGAGAGAAACAATTGCAAAGAAGCCACCACAATTTTTCTAGTCTTTCCATTCCTTGCTTTCTGTGATTTAAATACATTTGTAGCTCCTTATAAAGAGTTAAAGTCAATGCTTTTAAGCTTAAAATGTTTTTCCCAGACAAAAGGCATCCAACAAACAAAGGATTGTCATGAAATCTGGAAACTTCATCTTAGGAAGATAAATATATTGTTGAATTTGGCAGTGCCTATATTATCGTAGCTGGTGTTCTGAACAAATATGTCTTAAACAGATGGCATCTAAAACTAGACAAAATATATTAATTCAATATATTTGTTTACAGATCAACTTTTAAATAAAATTATATAATTTAAACATTAGATACTTTAAGAGCAGATTTACAGCTGTTAACTTATTTTGAGCACAAAATGCTTAAAATTCTTCTCAGCTATTTGCCACTTCGTGATTGTTTGGGTAAGACTACCAAACAAAACAGACTGCCTGCAGCCAAAAAAGCCTCACTGGTTGCATATATTCACTATGCTTAAAGCCTAAACAGAAACATTAATGGTACATGTACATCTTAAATGGTACATCTTAAAAATTTTGGACAAATACTTTTGGGGTGTGAACTTAACACTGTTTGGGAAAAAGAAACAGACTGGAAATCCTAAAAAACTCAGTTCATTTATGTCTGTCAAGCTCCACCTCCTTTTTTGTCACCTCATTCACCTTCTATGTAATTGTAGCCACTATGACAAACAAAAGACATCCTTCTGCCCTCAAAATAGCGAGTGGTCAGTTCTTGAGCACACTTCACAGCATTAACTGTTATCCTCAGAGATAGTTATCTTTTATAAGCTGAAAGTAGGGACACCAGAGATAAGCACCAACATAAAATTTTCAATGTTTTGGCTGGTATGACAGAAGCATGAACTAGTGAGATGGATCAATACGGTGAGTCTACTCATCGGTAGGTAACTAACCAGGGGTGCTAGCAAAGGTGCTATTTAAGGCAGTATTTTTCTTACACATGTATGCTAGGAATTAGGTGGACTACAAATAAGATTTCACATGGAGTACTGAATAGCCTTGAACTCTGCTAGTTAGCTTTTGAGGTATTTCCCAGACATGCCACATCAAGGAGAAAGTTACTTTCCAAAGAGCCCACTGTTCTAAGACGTGCTGGTAAGAACCAGATGTTCCATTTAAGTAAGTGACATTTTGCTCACCTAGTGACAGACTTCCAGAGATGCCAAGAGAAAAAGCTAAGAGAAAGAGCTAAACAATCCTGGAGATCCAATCACAGAATCACTTAGGTTGGCAAAGAGCTCTAGGACCATCAATTCCAATAGGACAAGACAGCAAAGAAGAGGTTCTTACGGGTGCCATGCCAGATAGCAAGGTGAAGAAAAATAATAAAAACTACTAATAAAATCAAGATGTGTTTACGTTTCCAGTTATTCCTTTCCTGCCTCCTGCTTTTCATTTCCTAATGTGACATCTTGTTCCACGCTAACACCATTCAGTAGACCTTTCTGGTTTCAATTCAGGGACAAGATCTTTATTGTAGTTAAAGCTCCACAGCTTAGCTTTTTTTTGCTTCCCCCCCCGCCCCCCCCCCCCCCCCCCCCCCCCTTTTTTTGGTGAAAACTTTCAACTTAGCATCTCTAGAAATAAGCTGTTAATAAGCCAAAGTTTATTTTAGGGTAAGATATTGAGACACGCGGGAATCTCCACCTGAGTGCTGGACTCCAAAAGAGGCATAAAATTCCTTCACTTTTAAGCAGAAAAGTGGAAGCAGGATCCACTGAAATCTCTTATAGGGTCATTTTTGTAAGGCTTTGTAGGAGACTTCAATCCTCTTTACCGTACAAAGGTACTTCCTTTAAGAGAGTGAGAACATGCAGAAGACAACAAGATACAAGTATTTTTAATTACTGGAAAGAATTTCTCAAAGATACTGACAGAAAACAGCCAAAAGTAACAGCCCACAGAAATCAACAGTAATAGTGTGGCTAGTCAGGCAATTATAGCCTGCTTCTATCAGGACAAAGACAAGCTCTAGGAGAAGGCTGGAGGTGGCAGCCGGAGCCACTTTCCTTTGACTGAACTGTACCGAGCTACCCACAGAACAATGAAGGAAAGGTGACTGCAGCTGAATTCAGAATTCAGCTCTAATTTCTCTAATTTCCTGGGAATTTACTTAATTACCAGCTCTGAATTACAGAGAACTGGCCTGGACCACTGTGACGTATACATTTTACTACATACACTTTTTCTGTTCACACGGCAAGACAAAACAGAACTGTTAAAATAGTGGAATTCTTTTACAAGGTATGTAATGGATAATTGGGAAGGCCATCCTGATAATTGAGTTATTCAAAGTATCAGGCCCTGAGATCAAGTAATAAAACTGGAGAAACATGGTAAGAAAGTTATGTAGGTATTCAACAAAATCCTAAGCTGAACAAGAGTTAGTAATCTAAGACATAATAATTTAAAATCCACAACTTAAATTCATAGGTATAGAATTCCAGCAATGATAACCTACACCTCTCTGCATTTAATTGTTTTAGAAAAGCATAAGTGTACATGCCATACCTTGACATACTTCAGTAATCTAAGCATTCGTAGGAGACGTGCCAAGATATGTATTACTTGAAACTCTAAAGTAGGTAGAAAGATGCCCATAGTTCTAGTCTTAAAATTGTTAACAGTTGGGTACAATCCTTCAGCCACCAGCTTCTTCAGAGAAAAAACAATGCAAAACAAGGACGCCTTTGTTCTAAGTGTTGACAATAAGTAGTTGATGATTCATTTAGTGCAGAAAGTGATGCATTCTTTCCGTCATTTCACTAAACGCAGATTTTCCAAAAAACTGCCAGGACCTTTGATTATGTGATTAATTTCTGGTTTCCTCTTGCTGTGTCTTAGAAAATGATCCAAGACCGCGTGGAAAGCAGATGTTAACTGAGCACTGAAGAAAAATTAAACTCAGTCTAATTAGAGCGGGTCTCATAGCATTCTTTACACTGACTCTCATACATGTAAGAAGAAAAAATGCTCAAATATTTACTGTAATAAAAAAGGTAAAACATAATGGACAATGCAAAGAATCTATTTTGAAGTCTGAAGGTACTTCAAGATCATTTTAAAAGTGAAAATAAAATAACCTGTAGAAAATCATGGTGCCTCACTAGCTCCTCGAGACCTGGGCACATGTCAAAAAAATTACCTTATCCTAATCTGGTTTCTGTATTCAAACAGATATAAAACATATTTTACCACAGCCTCAAGGTGCCATCAGAATTTCTTTACGAAGTACTGGCTGAGATACTGTTTTTTTGTGAAAATATTTCTGAGGAGTACATGAGGTAACATCTCATCCTGCATTTTAAAATTCCACAGCTTGAATTAGAAAAATTCTTTTTGTAACACTGAAGAGTAAAAAGAGGGGAGAAAACAGACAGGACAAAGGAAATGGAAGAAATTCTACAATCATTAGTGAAAAGGCTTTTCTATTGGTAAATTCCAATGGAAAAAAAAAGATGTGTTTCTGCATTAACCTGAGTTTAGATAGTTCCTAAGTATTTGGAGAAGGAAGTGATTCTTTCTAAATCAAAAGAAACTGATAAAAGACAATGCATCATCAACATACTGAAGGAACTGCATTCCCATTTGTCTCACAAACTTCTTTGACAGCTTTTGACAGCTACAGAAGGTAAGGAGCCTGAACATTTTGCAGGATAAGAATTGAGAATCATCTATGGAGAAATAGATCATCACTCCCTGGGAGCTCTGTAGTACCAGGCTCCTATCAGAGGAGGGAGCCTAAAGGCTAGTACAGAAGGGCTACAGCAGAGGGACACATTAAGTAACTCCTTCTACCTCTAGGTAATGGAGAAGTGTGTTGCTACCACCTAATCTAGAAGGAACAAGTGCATCTGACTGTTGCCAAGAGAACACTGTTGTTCAAAAACAATGTTATTTCCATTCCACATCCCACTCTGAAACCTGTCTTCTGCCTGACAAATTGTATATAAAGTAATGCTGGTGTAGGCCCATCCCTCCTGTCATTACAACAGCGGCAGACTTAAGCAGGAAAGAGGACAAACATCCTTCTTAAGAGTTTAGATTATGCACAAAGCACATCTAACACAGACCCTGCTGGAAAGACCAGTTTAGTAACTTGCATCATTGCCACACCTCTGGATATCATTTTTATTAGGTGAACAGTAAACAGTACTCTTGTGATAAGTGCAGACACAGAAGAGAAAATGAATGCTTAGACTCAAATCATAATTTGCCATGACACGTCTAAAATAAACCAAACACTTCCATTGTAAACTTATTTTAGAAAGAATTTAACTCACAGTAAAGGTTGTGGCCATCGTAAAAAAGACAAGAGTGTAGTAGTAAATTCCAATACAAAGAAATTGTATTTACTTTTCATGCATAGACATTCAAAACTCATTCCCTCTCACCCTTCAACACTAAGTAATGTTATACAGCGGTTTCTGTAAAAGGTAGCACAGCTGAGAAAGCTCACTTTCCTATCTTGCTTCATTTGGTCAAATATATTGCTCCAGGCAAGAAGCATCTTACAGAAAATCAAGTCAGAGAGCAATCCTACCTTTATGTGCTCCAAAACAGCTGTTGCAACATTTGTATGAAGATCAATGAGCCTCTTCTTTTCCAGAAGTTCTGGAAGAGAGCTGAAAAGATTAAATACAAACTAACCTGCTGAGTTGCAGCAGACACATGCTGGATCTTACAGGACATTGGACATATCACCTCATCTACTATCAGGATAGGTATCTTTCCTTTCACCTTCTGATTTGGGCCTCAGTGAAAGGCAGAAAACTGAACACCTCCCTTCTCCAAGGCGGTAGTGGAATGAAAAACAATTTACAATTTAGGTTTACAATGGGGAACTAGTCTAAACCTCAGTCTTCTAGTGTCATTCAAAGCAGTTATGAATACAGAAGCAGGAGAATATGATTCCCATGCAGAGTCTGTAAGCAAATCTATGCTGTACTTAGATCATTCAGCATTGCTGAGGAAGCATTCCAAAGCCATGTTTAGAGGCCAAACATGCACATGCTGTGGAAGCTGCATGCACAACTACTTGTGAAGGGTGCTGTCTTTAACTTTACCACCATTTAATTTTTATTACTGAGCTGAATAGCCTATTTTTAAAACTATTTATTTCAAAGGGTATTGAAAGTGAAATGACAGAAGGAATTATAAATTGTTCCCAATTAATTAAAAAATAATGTATTATTTTATTTATTCTTTAACTTACCTAACAGCTGATGTTAGCTTAGCTGTATTGTCAGAAAGCATGCTTATTGCTCCTTCATCCTCCCCTTCAATACCCTGGTTTTGACAAATTGGAAAAAGGAATGAAAATAATTGTAAGCAAGAAAATACTACATCGAAATACAGTCAGGGCACTCAGAACCTGTTTTCTCATAGTGATAGTAAAGTCTGGATTGTATTTTACTGTTATTATGGAAGTTATATGAATGTAATGTCAATACATGCAAGAAATTGAACTCTCATGAATTATGGTACTTACAGTCCTCTACGTGTTTACATTATGCCTAAGACTCAGCATGCACTGATGTTTTTTATTTTTTGCAACTGGTGTAGTATGCTGAGCATCTATTAGGCTTTAGATAAAACTCAAATATAAACCTTACCATGATACTTTTAAGTCTTTTGACTTCATCTTCTTGGGCTCTGTAGGATTCCAGTTCCTGTTGAACAGACTCAGCTACCTCTGGAAAAGGACTAATGCAACACTTTGCATTAGGCTCAATTAAATCAACAAACTGAAACACTAGAACCAGACAAGTTATATGATCAAGATGATCTTGAAAATGACAGAAATATCAATACATGCATCATGCTGCATTATCAAGTCCATGAGCAGTGACATCTTACTATATGTTTACTTAAACTTTCTAAGATACATACTCACTGCTTTCAACATTTTTATGTAATTTTGATAAAAACATTTTCATGCTCTGTAGCCGAAAGCAGATACAATGAATATGGATGATGCTCATTCCATAAAAAAAATAAATCATCAAAAATCTTTACAAAAAAGCTTAAAATAGAATTACCATAATATGAAGGATACTTTGAATTTATACCCTCCTCACTATTTTTATTTTTCTTAAAATTTTCTACAGGAATTTACGTGTAGCAAATTCTCCCCCTAAAATTTAATACTTAGTGAAACACATAGTACAGGCCATGTAAATCACAATGTTTCTTTCCTTAAGTACAATAGCCTTATAGGCAGATGGAACTTTGTATAGATATTTGTTCATCTGAGTAGTTTTGTTCATTTGTTCATCACAGCACACTTTTCTGTTTCTTTTTGCACTTCCTAACCCAGAGCCCTTTGTGCTCCAAAAATGTTCTAACAAACCTGTTAATTTGTACACTTCAAATTAGATTTAAATAGTTGAGCCTATTAAAAACAAACAAAACCCACCATACTAACATCATAAGACCACAGAAAACTTCTCCAGGCACATACTCGGATTCCTGAGCCTAATCTGCAGTGCTATGATATAATCAATATGCCCTTGCAGCCAAACCAACCCAAGGAAGTTCTACCACACAAACTGTCTAAATCAATATAACCTTTGTACCTATAAAGCTTACCTGCCCTTATGCTTCTGCCAAAATTTATCAGATGCAGTTAAATCATAGGATTTCTTATTTTTTTTCTTAGGTCTAGCACCTGCTGGAATACTTTCTGTTCCTGTTGATTCTTCCAAGTTAACTCTATTCAAATGGAAATCCTAAAATAAAAGAAAGAATCTTATCTAACTATTTGGTAGTTTTTAATCATTTAATCCATCTTTTATACTCAATTATCTTCCAGAATATTTTCTAGAAAAAATAGCAACAACTATTTATGAACATTTTATAAGAGGATGGTAAACAAGTTATTAACTAGATAATAGCAATGTATGAACTAAAATATTACTTGCACTTACTGAAAAGCCATCAAAGAAAGCAACAAATGTCAAGCAAAGACATCTGATTTGTCTTGTAAGCAACCTTCTTAAACTGAACCAAGAGGCATACTGTTTTCCGTATGGAAAATAAATTATTTAGCAATAGCTGAACACTCTAAATGCACACAGCAAAACATTACAGAAGTGAAAGTTTCTGTGTTGCATACAAAAAGAAGTTTCTAAGGCTGAATTTCACTTACAAAACTACAGCAAATGTATCAAACTTGCAAAGAAGGTCAAGACATCAGCATTGGGAATGTTTGCCATGAGGATTACTTAGATAAACCCTCACAGATCTTTCCTTATTTTTTTTAAACACTAGTGAAATAGTGTGTGACAAAACAACAGATTGCAACAAAGCTGCTATTTCTCCATATAGCTTTTCTTCTTCCACAGATATACAAACCTATAAATTATGTCTTTTAGCTAAATGACACAGTTATGCTCACGTACCATGTCACCACATGGCTTCCTGTATGCCTTTTGTTCCTTTCCCCCATTACTTTAGCCAGGGACAGTATAACCCCTCAGGTTTTCAACACAGAGGTTAGCAAGTATCCTACTGCTGAATTTACTCTAACCCTTTTGAGGAACGTTTAAAATTTCAGAGGTGATCTTTGCTTGGCAAATAATGATAAAAGGAGTTATATTGTTGACTTTACAGACACTGTCAAGAATCTTATATTATGTATTTTTTTCCAGAAATAAAATTCCATTTTATTATGTTCATTACAGTAGATCATATTAAGTGAAATTTTCAAATAAAAACAATTTTTAAATGTTTCTAGTTATCACTTGGCAAAGTTCACACTTTTAGTATTTCGTTCTAAATCATTCATGCCTATATATAAGCAAAACCAAGTAGCTACTGAAAAGAAGCACATGCAGTCAATGGGTAGAAACCTCATCTTACACACAGCATGCTTAAAGTTTCAGTAAAAAAAATAGGGTATTTTTAATGTATATTTGTTTCACTACAGTGAGATTTATGTTTTGGCTCAATTTAGCTCAACAGTGACCTGAGTTTCCCAGTTAGTTCTGGCAGTGACAGGTTTTACCAAAATGATTGATTCCAGTTCCCCTCCTTTGACCTCCACATTTTGTCCGTTAAAGGCCTTCTATCTGTGCCTCCCACTTTCTGCAACCACTCCCAAGGGGTATTTTAGTTGGAAATGGGGATCTCTGCATACAAGTCTGTGTATGTGTAGATGCCATCATCACCATTTCAAATGACACAGCACACCATTTTGTGGCTTGGTTAGTATTTAGTTTAACACTCCCCAGAATTCCACGGTTATCTTAACTGAGAGCTTAAATGTAAAACAATTTATCTGGCTGTACATTTTATGTAATTATTGCCATTTTCAATTACAATTTATGGCCTTTTCAAAGGTTGCTGTGGTGACTTCATGAATATTATGCTCAGTCTGCAAAGAACTTGGCACACTTGCCTTTAAGGTGAGTAACTTGACTTTTTTAAATTAAACTTTTGCCCTTTTAATGGAATCACAGGCCATTTGGTTACAATTTTATGATACAAATTCATAATCCTATCAACTCAGTCAAAAACGAGAAGCAACAAGCAACATTTAACAAGTTGTTCCAGGGAGACTACTAAAGCTTGATGCAGTACAGGTCAGTTTCCAACAACCCTCAAATCATTCTCCTAGTGTTCTTCCAATACCTCTCCATATTTGCAGCAGTAGTTATCCTTAGTTTCCACTACATCTTTGATCCCTTTGTATCTTGATGTACCAAAGTCCTATACCCAACACATGCCTGAGGCTACCCAATGGTACTTTATCTATGTAGCAGCTGAGGAAGAGGCACATAGGCAGAGCATGGCATGTATTTACTAGCTAGTCAGCAACCATTTGCTTATTAAATGGCTCACAGGCAACAAACAAGTGTTGACAGTAAAAGTTGACTTTATGCAATAGCATCTGCAGGTGTAAAATTCTAATTTGGGTCTCCATTCTCTACTTTTTCACTGATTTTCAGAAAAAAATGTAGTATATCCATTTGCCAGTCTCCAGACAGCTCAACAGTTATTGGAAAAAACAGTGCAAACCATACTTTTCTCATATAGGCCTTTCCTGAAGAAAACAGGCCAAAAGATGTTTATTTGTAAAAAATGTCTTTTAGGTGAGGAGGAAAGGACTGTTCACAACAAATGAATTACATAAAATAGGATTTTAAAGTGTCATAAACAGTCCAATTTCTGCTAAAAAAAAATCTTCCTTGCAACAATACAAGTTTTATTTACATATGTACAACACTGTACATATGACTAGTTCACAACCAACTACAAACACATAATCATATCAACACAGGTGCATTTGGTATCTGACATCTTCCTCTAACAACCTCGACAATAAAACCAAAATATTTCTCAAAGCTATGCTTTGAAATGATTTGCATGACTAACTCCAGGGTATAAAAAAAAACATCCAGAAAGTAATTATTCTTACTCGTATCTTGTATTAATTACACTGTAACCAGGTATGAAATGCACAAATAGCAAATAGGTAAATAGTATTGGCTTTCATTCAAGTAAATTTCTGCTAGTGGTTTTGTAACATAAACACAAGGAAATGGAAGGGTTTTAAGGCTATCTTCATTTGAAAAAATAAATCTATTTTAGATTCCTCACAGTATGGTCATATCACTTGGCACTTCTATGCTGAACATCTACACCATCTTGTGGAGAAAATCAAACAGATATTTTTGAAATACAAAATAATACTAAAATCATTTTTAAAATTCTTTATAAGCATTTTTCATAAAAGAAATTGAATTTATGGAATTTTGTGTTAACATAAAAGATCATGAACTATTTGAGAATAATCTAGGATTGCTGAATTACCCATCTTTTGATTATATCAAACTTTCAACTTTATAGCAATTTTAGAAGTTATTCCTACACAGACCTTCTCAAAAAAACCTTCAAAGTTGTTTTTAACTAAACAACTTTCAAATAAAACACAAAAAACAGTTCTTGAAATTAGAGAAAATTTGGTACTACGTTTAATAACACGCTGCGTGAAAAAATTTTGGTAACAAAATCAGATTTATTCTTACCAGAACATCATGCACTAAAGCTTGGTATGTCCAAGTATGATGTAGAGGAGTTGCTAAATCTATGTTTCTGTCAACAAGGACTAATAGGGGCCTTTGGAAGCTGAAAAGATGACACTGCATTAGTACTTCTTTAAACATGTTCAGAACATTCCAATAACATCCTGAGTGTGATCAGCCACCTTCTACATTGTATTTTAAGTTAAAAGCCAAATTCCCTACTGCAGAGTTCCTCCATCCTTCTCCCAAAGCATCTGGAGTTGTTCAGTGCCAGAAATTCCATTAACCACTGTCTTATTAATGATAAAAAGCTTATTTAATTTTGTACTAAGTGAGATTACTATGCATAATTTTAAGCAGAAGTCAAAACATCAACCAGTAACTAGCCTTAGGTATTAACTAATACCTTTTTGAGTGGATACACATATGAGTTCTAAACAAGTGTTAAACCTGCTTGAGCGGGTCATATTTGACCTTAATCCTCATTACATACCTCAAATACAAAATCCCTCTCTCAATGGTTTTCCATATCATTTTTCCTCTTTGCTTGTATTAAAGTCCATAAAGAAAAGATTACGAACTCATGAGATGCATTATGGTAACTGCATCAATACTCAACTTTAAGTAGAAAAAATCCAGACATGCCTAAATATCTGGGCTTATAGCTACATGAAAAAATTATAGTGAAGATAGAAGGCTGTGAATTTACAGGCCATTGGTGTATCCATTTCCCTAAAGCACATTAATCCTACAATAAATGTGACAGCTAAATTGCAGTGTATTTGAACAGAGTAAAAGCATGTTAATTCCGTGCTCTGGATTTCCTTGCAATAAAGTATTTTTATGTAGATATTTAATCTCAAGAGCCTTAGTCACCTGCCTGTATCATTCTGAAAAGCAAACTCGAGATCCGAAGACATTTAAATGTAAAGGTTCTTCCTTTGCTTTGTATCTTGATTTTCTGAGGGTAATAATGCTATCCTATCAAAAAAACAAGCCATCCTTCTGAAGGAAGAACAGTGCTTACAATTCAGTTCCCATGGAAATGAGGGAACTAGTATTTCACAGCTATTCTCTCTCCTAATGGTTTTCAATCTCATTTCATTTTGCCACACAAACTTTGTGTGTCTTTTACCAAAATTCTGCTTTGAATAAGATAAAAATACATAATGACTGTTTTAGTTCCAGTTAGGAGATCATAACCATTGCCTTAAGCTAGTCTTCCCAGTAGGTCTCCTTACTTTTCATGTACAGTGTGAACTACCATAACACACTTTCCTTAGGCAGCCTGTCAAGTATTCAACTATCTGTCAGCAAACAGATGTAGGGCAGGTGACAGAGAACACATTCCAGATGCATACAAACACCTGCAAAGTCTTTTCCCAACCCTGTTTTCTCCCTCATACAATTCAAATACTGACAACCATTCTTAATTGTCTAATTATCCAACTGTCAGTCCTTATGCAGTCCTCCTAAGGTAGATAAAGAGATAAGCTGAAAAACATTTGCTTTTGACATAACTACAACTTATAACTGCTCATAAGTGAGAAAATGGGTATTTCCTCCTTTTTAATGGACTAAAGATTGATAACAGGTATGTTCAAACATGCAGCTGCACATCCTGGTACTGCAAACTGAGTATAATAGCAGGGGCTAGGTTTAGAGTGTGAACAAAATTGTCTGTTTCATTAAATGATTTTTGATTCACTGTCTTAGGACTGTACATTTTTTCGTCACAAGTTTCCAACCCAGTTATACTAAGGAGATAGGTAATCTTACTTAGAAGTACAGCTAATTCTGTTAATACAGAATTTGAATCTAATCCCTGTAAACAGTTTTCACTCACCACACAGCGGTGACTTATCCTAATGAGATCCTTCTGACAACTCAAATATGAAAAATAAAAATACATAGTTATTACTAACACCATACCTGAACTGGCCAGCTCCAAGCGTATCACCTGTAAAAAGACTGTTTCTGGCATCTCTTAGATTCTCTCTGAGCTTCTTATCTAATTTCTGTGGGGGAAAAAAAAAAAAAACAAAAAAACACAAAACAGCTTTTAACAAACCAATGGCTTCTAAACTTCTTTACCTGATCAACATGTTACGATTGTGCTGATTTTGTAGTTTATAAGTGTTGTAAGTGTAGTCTATAAGCTGCATGAAGTCTAGATCAACTGCACAGTAGACCTGACTCCCAAGAAATCTCTTCCTTCTTTTTTCTCCCTCCTGCATTTTTATCTAGATTCAGGACTGCACAGAAGGTAATACTTTATGTCCACTAATATCCCTCTCAGGCAATTACCACTCTTTCCCTAAACACATGAACAAAAAAAATACCTTCAGGAGGCACCAAAGAGGTACCAAGGTAGAAGCAGAAAATTGGACTGTCAGTCACTACCACAGTAAGCATCTCAAAAACTGTGACTACCCCCAGTATGAATGCATGCAGACAAAATGCTTACATGTTATCAACATTAAGGCTTCACTAATGAAGAAAGATGTGAGGAAGATGGAAGAAATGAAGCACAGTGATGATCCCTAGCGAAGACAGCGCTGTAGTGATTTTTAATTGTGATTTAGTTTGACAATTTCCTTCCTATTTGATGATCAAATTTACTTTGATACAGTAAAAATGTGTTTCTCAGTAACATAGAGAAAAATTTCTTAGACATACAGAAAAAAATCATTCTGATTTAAGTTTCTTAACAGCTGATTGCATAATTTTACAATTTCTACAGATGAGTTCCATGGTACTAAAATCAGAAAGAAAAAACGGTATATCTATTTCCAGTTTTATTTCCTTCAGAACGAAAAAGATACAATGCTACTAGATCTCTATGTGGTATTGAGAAAAGCAAAGTTTTATAACAATATTTTCTCAGAAAATCATTTCTTACCACTGCCACCATTTCAGCTGCAGTTCCTCTTGAGCATCTGATTATAGGAATAGCTCCTAATAAAAGATATATTGACTTCCACTTGCATTATAATTTTAAGATTTTAAGTTAGCGTACTTTTCATAAAACAAATTTTTAGTAACATTTTGAAATAAAAATTTTCAAGTGGACAATACCAATTCTATATTAGTTTTTTTCTTTTTCAGTCTTTACCTGTGAAACCAAGAACACTACATAGAAATATTGTACATGAAGTTGTACAAAAGTAAGTGAATACCTCATGCATGAATTTATGAAATGCATAGTGTACTCTAGAACAACAGCTAACATACTGAGAATTGGTCAAATGAACTCTCATATGGGAGCATTAAAACTTTGTTTCAGAAGATTAGAAGTCACTTGAAAACAATAATAAGTAATACCACAAAAAAACATAAAATTATGTATCAGTTACATCTCACTGCAGGGGAATGTTAATTTCAAAAGCACACTTTACACTGGATCAGATTTCACAATCTTTAGCTGCTGTATCCCACTAACCTATACAAATATGAAAATTCAAATACCATGAGTTTAAGTGTCTGTGTAAAAGGGCCTTAATTTGTATCATGTTAATACTTGGAAGAACTCAGTTGGTTCAAGGGAACCTGTCTTGAACAGACTGCCCCACTGAGACCCCAAACTCTCTTGAAGGATTATTATCTCAGATTCACTGATCTCAGTGAGAACTTAGATTAGATGTTGCCACTATGAAAAATATGAACTAAGCAACAATAAAATTCACAACATGTAACTTTAATATATCTGCCTACTCTATGAGTTATTTTAGTTAGATCCTTGCAGGGTTTGTGTGATGTTTTTTTCCCCTCCCTTTTTTTGTTTGAGCTGCAAATCCAAATTCCTAGCACTACTGACCCACAGTGCAAACTACAATAAAACCAAAACTTTGCATTTCAGTATTCCTCACCCACTGACATTGAAGACTAAACGTATCACCTCCCATGTTGGACAACCTTTATTTTCTTTTGCACTGATGCAGAGCAGTAATTTTAGCAAGACCATTAAAGCTCTCAGCAAATTATTAAGATTTCTGTCACATGTCTACTTCTGCCTTAACTCAGCTATATGAAATCAGTAAACTTCTAGCTACCATACTGAATATGGGTCTCTTCTAAAAGGAACACAGATTGAAAATATGCTAGAATTTGAAAACTTACCAAGCGTAACAAAAAAACAGAAGAGACTGTCAACAATAGTGTCCATTATAGTTTCCATTTCAGTGTCTGTTATATCTGGTCTGTTAATGGCTAAAATGGTGTGGAAAACAGTTAAAATCAGGGTTAAAGAAGTTCATGCGACATTAATACTGAGAAAGCGATTCTCTTCTTACCTAACAGCTGCTAACTGCCAACAGCTTTTGTTGCTGAAGGTAGCAAATTATTAAATGCCCCTCCCTAGCACTTCCATTACTTTTACCTCCCCTTTTTTCCTTTTACTTTAAAAAAAAAAAAAATGGGAAATATTAACTATTGCTCACTATAAGGTCAAACTTTACACAGATTTTCCCCTTTATCTCTAACAATGCATACTCTAACTTCTGGATTTCATAATTATTGTATTACTAAAAATCTCTTCTAGAAAAACACACATTATGGAACAGGAATGGCCATCCACTTGGAAACCACTTCTTAAATGTAAAATCATCAAGAATTACCTGTTTAATTTTAACTGCATACCATAATTCTCTTATCTATATTTAAAGATTCTAAACCTTACAGAACCTCCTGTAATGGACTCCCCCCCCTTTTTTTCTTAATAGATAAATTTACCTTACATCTCCAGATTAAGGATAATGCCCAATTTCCAAAACATTTCACGCTATAAACAAAAAGATTTCCCTCCCATATTTAAGTAAAACCAAGAAATGCTTAGCAACGTTTCTATCAAATAATTAATACTGACAAGAACACAGTAGCGAAAAAGAAACATCAAACCTAATGTTATCACAGGTCTCAAGTCAAGCACTACCTCAGGACTCATCCCATAAATGCCCTCTCCTTTGTTTTAGTTGAATTTAGGAAATATTTTAAATAATTACTTGCCTAATACTCTTTCTTCAAACAGGAACTCCAATGCTCTGAACATTACTAAGCCTCCCATCATGGTCATTTATGTAGCCAGTTATAATCATTCTCTAACATTAAAGGTGCTTTTTCCCCCCTAGTTTTTGTCCTCTGAAAACTTGAGAAAGATGGGCTCTATTAGCAGTTTTTAATCAGCAGCTATAACCAAGAAGTCTAAGAAATGATTCCTTCATGACTTTAAATGATATGTCTAACAGATCATCCTGAACTCTGAGCAGATCAAAGGAAAATAAAATCATTAACAGATGTTAATGAACTTCAAAATTAAGCTTCAACTTTACGCATCTCATTAGAATTTTTTACACGAACAACTTTTACTTACCACGATATGAAACGAGCTCTTTGTTTTGGTTACACAATACAAACATATCATCTTCTAAAGTAATGAAATTGAGATACTGATCAAACACCTAGAAATCAAGGAACAATGGTCAGGACAGTTCAGAGTAAGGTATAAAAATACCTATTTGTGATTTATTGCCACATGTTTTCAAATGTGAATGTTACAGAACTACATATGAAAAGAAACAAATGTCAGATACAATGTATGAGTTATAAAAGCCTGTGTAAGGACCCAGTGATAACACAGGATATGAGAGCGCCTGAGGAGTGCTAAAAGAAAGCAGTCCAACTTCAAGTATTTCTTTGGACAAATTGTTAGTAGCAAACCATCACTAGAAAAAAAATAAAATGTTGGATGATGTTATAATATTACAGGTTATTTTCTTTATGAAGAACTACAATATAAACAGCACTGAGCTCTCACACAGGAGAGATGAAAGAAGGCAAAAGCTACACATTAGGAGATAATAGCTCACAAATGCTATTTTTTCTTTAAAATACTTGTACATTTAGAAAAAAAAAATAGACCTTTCTATAGCATAAACTGAGAACAGTGGGAAAACAGCTTTACAAAAGTCAGTGCACAGTGCTACAACAATTCACCCCTGCTGAAGACCTAAAGCTTAAACAATACTAGCAGCTTTCATTTCATTTCACAACAGTTTCTTTCATGCCAGCAGTACTCCGTAAGAGGAGTGAGAACAAGTGAATGTAGTTAAGTATATATGAAAATCATTAGCTTATAACATACAGATTTTGGTACAGGCACTTAAGACGAGAACACATGCCAGACACCAGCCTTTAAATTATAAAGGTATAGCAATGTACTGAATAACAGCGTGCATGTATGGAACGTCTACCTCTGTAATGCTCTGTATATTTAAAATAAAAACTGTACTCATCCTGCATTTCTTGTTTAGCTAGTAGCTAAAATTCCCACTGCATGCGCTCAATGAGTTAATGCAATCAGGAATACTCTGAAACCACTGTACTTCCACTCTTATCATTCAATACAAAGGACTTGCAGCACTTGGACTTTTGACTAAGATGAAGTATAATACCAAGCTGGATTAATGAGATGACTGCAGATACCCTCTTTCCCCCCCAGTAAATCCATGCCAATCACTGAATCTAGCTGAACATTTATTTTGTTCACAGTTCAGTCAGAAAAACTGTGTGTGGCACAGATGTGGTCATATAAGACTGCAGTAATGCCTGTAATGGTCGCACCTATAACGTTAGAGACTGGAGGATTCTCTTACCTTAGCCACTTGAGTTACAGCATTAGCACCTATGGCAGCATTGGCAATATCTTCCAGTTTACTTCTTGAAATGGCAGAAATAAAGTTTAAATAATAAGATTCATAAAGCTGGTTTCGAAGATCCTAAAAGAAAGCAAAGCCACAACCTCTTTTCCTGATTAAGTACTACTACAAGCCTTAATTATTAAAGAATATGCAAGCATTTACTATGTGATGATCCAATTATCTATAGTCAAATGAAATTTTTTGAAGTACTTGGCTATCTGTTCATACAGATTGTATAGTACAGTCCTCCTACTCAAAGTAGTCAAAGAGATGAGGTGGTTCAGGATTGGGTCCAGTCATTTTGAATATTTCTAATGATGGAGACTTCACAAACCCTCTGGGCAATCTGTTCCGGTGTTTGACCATCCTCGTTACAGAAGTTTTTGTTTTTTTAAACAATTAAATGGAACTGTCTGTATCTCAATCTCTGCCCGCTGCCTCAGGACTTTTCACTTCCCAATACTCTGAAGACGTATTTATACTTCTACTTTCTGGGAAACAGAAGTTTTGCATGTAAAAAATTTGGGCAGTATCTTTATGACAATGATGTGCTAATATCCATGAAATATAAACAGAAGCGTTGAGACACATACAAAAACTAGATACAGAACAGTCACACTAGCATTGGTACACTTTTTTTTTTTTTTCCACAGGGAGCCTGTTGTATCCACCTGTTTTAAACATTTAGCATGCAAGTTACCTGGCACATTCTATCGATATTTTCCTCTGTCGGCATAACAAAATAAATAGCTGGAACATCTGGAATAGGATCCCGATCTGAATGCAAAAGCCTGAAAAGAAGAAAAATACATTTCTAGTGCATTCCTCTTCTGATTTATATAAAGCTATACATTTTAAAGAAGTTATTTTTATATAAAGACTTATTCTAATTTCTCAGAATTTAGTCAGAATTTAAGTCTTAGAACTTAGATTTTAGAAAGAACACGAAAAAATACAAAAATCACACTTTTATAATTTTTGGTAGCTCAAAATGTTAATAGAAGTCTCTGAAATTTATTCAATGTTTGAGAAAAGGCTTCACAATATATTATTCCATTCAGGGGAAGGTAAAAAAAAAAAAACTGCATCACAACATTCGTATGCCAATTATTACTTAACATAACACCTGTGTAACTCATACTATTACACTTGCCTTTCCTGCTAACTAAAACAGAGAAAGGCAAAGTGCTTACATGTTTCTCTAACATTTCTGCTGCTAAGTCAACACCTTCAACTGTGTTTTGATTTCTAGCCTTCACTTAGCAAAGTTAATAAACTTTTAAAAAAATAAACTCATCTTCCAAATTTCCTCCATGACTTTTACCACAGCTAAAGAACACTGATGAACTAACTACATGTAATATGGAGAAAAATGGGAAATCTCTTAAAATAATACTTTAAATTTCTTAGCCTAGATGAGACAAAGTCTACATGTAAAAAGACAAACAGAGATCATGTACAGTCACTTGTAGCAGTCTGTACCAAAAAAAAAAAAAAAAATTAAAAATATACAAGAGAGGGATCTGTATAAACATCCTCAAAAATCCTTACTGGATTTTTTTTGAACAGGGTCCTCATCTATGTAGTAGGAAATCCTGCTAACAGTGAATAATATTTATTCTAATAGTTATTCATTGAATGATTTTCAGTGTGTTGTTCATGATTTCAGGGGAATATTTCATAAAATTACTAAAAATAAAATAAAATAAAATAAATACTTACAGATGCAAAGTGATCCCCATATCTCTCAGCTCTTTCACTGACAGCAAAGGTGAGATTATATCTTGGCCAAATCTGTCGTAGATGAGAACCTGAAACAGATATGTAACTTTTTATGAAGATGTAAACAATGGATACAGGAATTCAGGCTTAAGGAACTACTGTCCTAACTTTAAAAGTTATAATCATTAATTTATCATGGACTTCCATTTGTGCTTACAAAGATAAAACAAACAAACAAAAAACTCAGTGATAACCTGGCAAAAATTCATCAATTCCTTCTGAAAAATGTCAGTCAAACAACGATCTGCTGTCAGAAATTTGTTACTGTGAACCAGAATTTCTCTGACTATATATGAGTGGAAAAAATGGGAGAAACACAGGGAAAAAAATAATTAAAAAGACAATAGAATAGATGAAGAAACAGAATACATGCTTTCCAGTAGCAAAAATTTTTCACGAGACAACTTTACTTTTTAAAGGTAATGAGAATAACTTGAGCTCAGCTTGTCCTAAATGTAATGCTACCAGTAGTTCTTCCTTTTTCATGGACTTCTGACTTTGTGAGTAAAGTATCACGTATGTTTCTGCCAACATGTGAGACTTAAGTATATTTCAAAAACATCCTCCTATATATATATTGCCTAAAGAATGAATGAGTCATCAGGCATTTTATTAGCCAATATATGAAATATGTATTTTTCTCAACAACTCTGATATTTAATTCTGTACTCACAACACACAGGAAAAATATTCCTTATAAATTAAAGACAGAGAGAATATACTTCAGAATATTCTGTATATAAAATTCTCCCATTCCAGTTCAAATAGTCCTTACCTTCCATACTGGCTCTCCTGTGCTGTTTTTAACAGGAGGAACGTTGAAGTTCAGCATACGTTTCAAAGCCACTGGAAAATAAAGTAGAATACTGCTTAGCTCTCTTTACATTTCAAGATACATTTCATTTCCATTAAACACATCAGCAGACTTTTATAACATTTGAGAGGGAAAACATAAAATATTAGTGCAGCAAGTCATATTTACATTGTTTTTATGCACCTTTTTACAGACACATAACATGTTAACTAGAATTTATGGGCTCCAGTAGACACTGCAAAAAGAAAAGAAGCAAGTCCCAAAGCATGAAGAAAGAATCTCTATCTTTAATTATATGGGCTATATTCTATCACATTTTGCTTTAAAAATAGTTTCAGTATCTTTCTGATTAAATTCTAACTCCTAAGCAAAATGAAGCTTGTGAGAGTACGCAGGGCAGTTTCACGAGGTTTACAGTATCACAGGACAGCTCAAGCTGGAAGGGACCCCAGATGTTCAACCTCTCCCTCTAGTAGGTTCTGTGTGAGGCCACCCCAGGCTGCTTAGGGTATCATCCAGTCAGATCTTGAAACCTCCAAGAATGGAGGTGCCATAGCCACTCTGTGCAATCTTTTGCAGTGTTTGACTCATGGTAGGAAAGTTTTCCTTATACCCAGTTTGAACACCTCTCATTTCAATTCATGCCTGCTGTCCCTCACCCTCCTGCCATGCCCTGCTGCAAGGAACCTGGCTCCATCTTCTCAGCACCCTCATCAGGCGCTAGGAGGCTGCCCTTGGCTCCCTGCAGAAGCTGCCTTCAGGCAGAACAAGCTCCCATCCCACAGCCTCTCCTCATGAGGTAAACGCGCCAGTGCCTGCCCACATTGGTAAGTCTTTCCTGAACACCTCTCCTGTACCAGTGAGCAACAAACAGATTAGGCACAGTATTCAGATGAGGTCCCCCTGGAATCAACCCTTCCACGTTGCTTAATACTTGCTTTTTTAAACCATTGAGCAATCCCAGGAACTGCTTACAGACTGTTCCTGAAACCTTCACTCCCTCACTGCCAGTGACATCTCCCACATCTAAGCTGTATGAGAAATTCTGTATAAAGTTAGTTAGGCGTTTGGGCACAACTGGATTTGAAGCAACTTCCCTGTAGAGTTTGCCATTTAAATTAAAACTTGGCATCAGCTCTCTACAAAAGACAACAATCAGACTACTGATGTGCTGTGACAATCATAACAAACATCCAGCAAGTCTCTAGGTTTCTTTTCCATATTTGGCATTTCCTTTATGTTTAGGCCGACTGCTCTATGGGGCAAGGATCAGGTTTTTACCATGATGTACTATGACACACTCCAACAGGTTACAGATCAGGACCAAAGCACAACAGATGGTGCACTCACAAGGTAGCACAAGTACCAAATGATGGAAATCTTTTCATCTGGGTGAACACCTTTTAGTTGTTTGATCCACCTCCCCACGTATAACCTCCCCAAATGCAATACAACACAGGTATAAACACTGACTAAAATAATCACGTAACAAGATGAGACATGAAATAAAAGAGTACAACTGCATACGATAAAGGGTAAAAGACATTGGGCTTTATGAGAAAGATATATAAAAGAAGGAAAGGATTGTAAAGGAACACCAGACAGCACCATCAATAGTAAGTGGTCACAGGAATGAAGATTAGAGAAAGTATAGTTACAGTACAGAACAGATGGAAAGATAATAGTATAAACTTAAGGTCGGAGACACAGGTTGGAATTTTTAGGCATTTGATTTCAGATATGCCATGTTAAATAAATGCACCCAGCATCCTCTATGCCACCAGGACAGGTCAGTTATCAAGATAACAAGACCACAGCTCAAACTACTGACAGAAACTTCTGCAAGCACGGGAAATAAACATGAACACAGAGGCGCCGTGTTTCATGTTTTAGAAATACGTTCAAACAGATGGCTCAGAGCTCCACAACGCAGCATCGAGAGAGATGAAAGAGCCAATTATAAACTCACCGTAACGTGCGAGGACAGACGGAGAAACCAACCCTTTTACCCACACACAGCAAACCTGTACAGCTAGCTGGAGCTGTTAGCCTCGTATTCCCAACTTGCTGGGGGTCAACACGTGCTCCAAGGCCCCCGTACGCGCAGGACCACGGCAGCTGAAGATTTATTTTTGCGGCTTTAGGCGCCGTTTCCCGTGGATCTCTGTCCCATCCAGCCGGGCAGCCGCCACACGGGTGGCACGACCCGGCTCCCGGCCACAGCTCCCCCCGCGCCCAGCGAGACCCCCCGGGCACCACCACACGGCGCCGACACCTGAGGCTTGCGGCCACGTCCCGGGGCCCCGTGCTCCCCGCCGGCCTGCCGCTGCCTCCGGCCGGGCGCCCGGCGCCCCGCTCCTCCGGGGGGCGAGGAGGGAAGGAGGCCCACGGGAGAGCCGGGGCGGCGGAGCCGAGAAGCCTCCATCCCGCCCCGGGGACCCGCCAGGGAAAGGAAGACGCCGCCGGAGGAGCCCCAGCTGCGGCGTGAGGCCGCCCCCGCTCCCCTCCCCGCCACGGGCAGGCCGGCGCCGAGCTCCGGAGCCGCAGGGAGCCGCTCACCTGTCTGCTTCTCCCGGATACCAGCCGCCATTTTCCTCCCCGCCAGCCGGGCGCCGCGCCCCGCCCAGGGCCGCGCACGCAGCAGCCGGGCGACGTGGCGGGGCCGTCAGGCGGGGCCGGGCCTCAGCGGGCCCGTGCCGAGGGCGGGCGGGCGGCGGTGCCTCGCAGCCCCGGGGCCTGCCCCCCTCAGCTCGCCTGCAGCCCTCGCTGTAAGGGCAAGGGGTGCAGGTGCTGTGACTTTACTCACACCGGGCGTGTATGAGGAGCAGCTGAAAGACTGCCGGAGAAACAAAGTGGCACAGAGGCAATCAATTAACTACGTGGAAAGGGCAGGTGTTTCAAATAGAGGCATCAGCTTTCAGTAATTTATTGAGGTGAAAAAGAAGGTAGAGGATTTAAGTACAAACATCTGTGCCTTACAGGGCATAGGACACACTATACAGGCTGGACACGCAGTAGGAACAGCCCCCCTCAGCCTTTGACAAAGATAGCGAGGTAAACATGCAATAGATGCATACAAAACGTGTATAACAGAAGCTAACAAAAGTAGAGAAAACAGTAATAACACTTCCAAAGCTAAAACCCATTAAACAAAAGTGAAATAGTAAAGAACATCACATTTAACACAATAGTAATTTAACCCCTTATTGCACTTTGAACATATACATGACAGTTATCTCCCACAATTTAGTATTTCAACACTGATGCTACACTTCTCACATAATATTGCTTGAAGCTGCAATATTACAGGCACTAATGGCACAGTCGACTGAAAGTATTTACAAAGTTATACATAATTGTTTAATACTCGAATTACCATAAATTTTAAAAATTATTGCAATACAAAATTAGAGGGTTGTGTTGTTTTTACAAACGTTAATATTTTGACAATTATTAATTTGCTGTATACACTAAGATTGACATACCAGAAGTTATTACATCTCAATTTTATTTTATCCAAATAACAGGTCCCTTAGGTAAAAAAAAAAAAAAAAAAAAAAAAAAAAAAAAAAAAAAACAGTAAAATCTGAGCTTTAAAATGCATTCCCACAAATCAAGATGAACTTTAAAGCATATTTTGTAGCCTCCAGTTTCATTTCCTTCTACTTGAATTATTTTTTAATACAATTTTTAAATGCATATGCAGAATGCAATTGTGAATTAATGACTTTAATGCTCTGCTCGGTTATACCTCCAAAATTTTTCAAGTCTTCTAATTCCAAGACTGAACATGTCAATGAAAAATGTCAGGGCTGAGCACATGATGCTTTAGACTTCCAGTACAAACATACTCACAAGGAAAAAATGAGTATATTTCATCAAAAATGCTAACAGCTGGTTCTAGTTAGCATGGATGAAATTAAGTTAGAAAGTTCCCATCTCTTGGCTTTCATATATATAAAATAGAGTATGTTTTTGAAAATTATATGTATATTAAGAGACCATGCCAAAAACACTAATAGTAACCTAATATTGCTTACTAGAAAATGATCACCTGAGGAAATAGCTTATATTATGTATAGGTTGTTGAGGGAAGCTTGGGGAGTTGATGCAGAAACTACTACATGAAAGTTCTTTGGCCAGTCAAACACAAAGAGGACTGTAATAGTTCTCATATGGTCTTGTCAAATCTTATGAAGGATGCAACTTCTATAAAAATAGAGGAAAATACAACAGCTAATGCATACACACAGTTACTGTTCTTGCGTTGCAGAAATACTTAAAGTAAGCAACTTGCCTAATTTTCAATGTGCCTCTAGTTATCATTTATATAAAATAAGGAAATTACCCAACAGTATTCCACTTCAGTGACCTATCATATCAATTAAAAATCTGATGGTCAGTCAGTACAGCTGAAGAAATTGCTTCAAGTTTTCAAATGGATTTTATCACAGATGACATTAACCTCTAATCAGAGATGAAAAAAAAATAGTGCACTGGGTACACCACTCATTTTCAAAGCATAATATTCTATCTGTAGGAGATTAATTGTATTTTAAAAAAATGAACATGAGTCCTTGTTATGCAAATCAATTAACAACAGACTGCCTTCTTTGTAAAGGGTAACATTATTCTGAATGCAATTGAGAATCTAAAAAACTTTATTGGCTATATGGCATTCAAAAACTGACATGCTATTGGAGAAAGAGATCATAAGAGAATGAGAAAATATTTAGTATATAAAAAAGCTAAATGATGTTGTGCAAGAGGTCATTAGCAGCTTAAAGTTCATTTTGAAAGGGACTTTACCACAATTCTGGCTCAAAATCAGAGGAGCACCACTACTCCTACCTTAATTTAAAATACTCTTAAAACTCAAATCAAAGGATTTATGATGAGATTATTTCAAAGTAGCTAATAAAAAGATGTAATTGAACAAAACTTTTGAATAATTAACTTAATACTTTGAAATGCAAAAACAAGTGGGCGTGCACATTTATTATCCAATGATAGAGTTCTGTAAACAAGAAGAAATGAAGAGATGCTGTAGCAATTTAAGGAAGATTTCAAAATACCTACATGTTGTTAAATGACCTGTGTAACTTAAATACACATCAGCTTCTTTGTCTTTAACCTGATAGCACAGTCCCAAATAGTGACTGCCACTTCCACAGGTCTTCATTGCAGTATGCTGCTACATAATTAGCATCTAGTAATACAATTTGTTAATGAAAGGAAAACGTGATGAACCATAAACCAGAACCTGGATTCATTTTGATTTATTTTTAAACCACCACATTTATACAGGACACTAACTATACTTTCTTGCCAAGACATTTGAAAGAAAAGCAATCCTGCCTGTATTTTCAATTAAAAACATGCTTTATTGATTAAAAAAAAGAAGTGTATGTTTACTTTTCAGTATTTTGAAAAATGTAAAAAAAAAAAAAAAAATATATAGATATATACATGTATGTATCTATATACATATCCAGAATAACCTGTGTTTGTGACACAGTATAAGTGACCAAGCTGATATTAAGGGGAAAAAAGTTATTCAGAAAAGAGACCTGTATACATTAAAATTAAATTGTACTTAATTGTACTTAAATTTTCTTTCAATATCATAGCTTTAGTGCTAGTACATAGTGTTACTATGTAGGAATTTCACTACTGATCTTTTATGGCTTAACGTTATTTATACAAATACTGCAGAATTAAAATATTTTACACAGTTGGGATTTACTCAAAACGCACCTAAAATTGAACAGTTGTAGTTAGAATAAAATCTAGACAACTGTCAGACACTGACAAGAGGCTTGATGGTAGACTGAAATTTAACATAGTTTTAGTGACTATTCATATGAAAATACTGACTTCTATGCAGGAAAGAAACTTCCTTTTTTTTTTTATATATATATATGATTTCCAATACAATAACATTGTCTTACTCTTTTATATTTAACTTTGAAAGATCACTTATAGTTGCATATTTAAGACTTACGCCAAGCTTTTAATTTTACATATAGCCAAAATAGTAAAAAACTACTATATAGCAGTAGAATGCAGAAATGTGTGCAAATGCCAAAGATTTTTTTTTTTTTTAAACAAAAGAAACTCAAGTTGAACCAGATTTTGTTTGCACCTGATTATTTTGCCTAGGTTTTCTCCAAGTTTCAATTGCATTTTAACGCTCTAAACATAATAATCTAAAGACTTCAAGCTTCCTAAATTTCGTAGGTTCCTAAGAACCAAAATGTAAATGAATCATCAATATAAACACAATTACTGAAAATAACAACATCAAACTGAAGAACTGCATCACAGTGATTTAAGACAAAGCTCTACAGCAGCTATCTTAAAAAAAGCACCTGATTTGACTTTGAGAAATAAGTTGCTGAAGTATGTAAGTAACACAGTCAACATACTTCTAGGAGACTGCTAGAATGTTACAATTTGGTAACATTTCATTTAAGTCTACAGGAAAAAAAAACAAACACTATTTTAATTACTTCTGCAAGAGATTGCTGGCTCATAAAACCAACTTCAAACCACAAAAGTGTTTCAACAAGAAAAAAAAAAGATTATAATTTGAAAACAGTTTTTCATTTTAGAAGATTACTACTTTCAGCATGCCTTTGGAGGACAAGTGGGAAAAGGCAGAGAACACGCAATCCAAAAATCCAATAGCACCTTGCCAGCAGATACTCCCCGAGAAAACTGAAGTTTCCAACAATCAGTTTAGTAGCAAAACTATTCATTCTCTTTCGACTCTGAGCGTGTTTCTGATAGTGAGCTCCATTTTATTTTTAAAACTCTCATATGTCTTTGTTATTGGAAGCTCTAAGCAATTCAGGAGTCTGTTTCCAATGGGATAACCTATACGCAGAAATTTAATAGTAGGTTCAGGATCAAAACCAATAGGCGGTATAGAAAAAGAACCTGTTACAAAGTACAGAATATCCTCCAACGTCACTACAGACTCACCACCTAAAAAAAAGAATTAGATTATATTATTCATTGTTTATCACCCATAAAACATATACTGCATGTTATAGGGGAAATAGTAAAATCAGGGAACCCCTGATAGATGAACGTGCAGTTACATGACCAAAGAATAAAGACTGCAGCAAGAAAAATCGACCATACTTCTGCAGAAAGAGACACCACACATACCACATCTTCCTTTTTTTTTTTTTTTAAAAAAAAATCTAATTAAAAAAATAAAAAAAAAAATAATAAAAAAAGCAAACAATCTAATATGTTCACAGCATAGCCAAAGAGAAGGGGTTAAAATATTTTTTCTACATCACTTCAGTTTTTATTATTGCTCTCAAGTTTTTATTAAACAGTTTTATTGAGCAGTTTCAGAAGTTAAGAAAGAGGTGGGGAATGGGGACAATTAGGAATTGACAGTTAACTCAAAATTTTTTATTTATCACAGTGAATTCTGAAAACCAAACCCTATAGGTATACCAGCAATTAAATCATAGATTCATTGAATGGCCTGGGTTGAAAAGGACCTTAAAGATCATCTATCTATTTTCAACCTCCCTGCTCTGGGAAGGTTTACCAACCACTAGAGCAGGCTGCATCCAGCCTGGTCTTGAATGCCTCCAGGGATGGGGCATTCTGTGCAACCTGTTCCAGTGCCTCTAAGTGAAAACCTCAGAATGAAAAACTCCTAATATCTAACCTAAATCTCCCCTTAGTTCAAATGCCTTAAACAGGGAATGGGGGAGGGAATTACTTACTTTCCACATCTTGCAAATAACCCATCCAAAAATCAGCACCTCCAACTTCCTTTACGCCCGATGAGCAATGGATTGTAAATAGGTCACAGAGAGTTTCTGCTGAAAGTCTTTCAGGTTTGTGGCAAAATATGCTAGAGAATGCAACTGGATGCATTTCCATTTTCTCTAGCACACCGAGAGTTTTCAATCCTTGCCTAAAACTAGGAGGAGAAAAGAAAAAGAAAAAAGGACCAAGTATGCATCAGAAACACAGTAGGTAACTAAATGAACTCCAGTTACTTTAATTTAAAAAAAAAATCCTCATACTCTAAATTAGTGTTTCATATGTCTCAGAGATTTGGTCTATTAAAATTTGTCACAGGTAACACAATAGATGTTCAGTATAAATCCAAACGTATCTATTAAAAAAACCTACCATCCAATACCTTTTTAGTGAGCAAATGAATTTAGATTACAAGTTCAGAGACAAATCAAAATATAGTCAACAGTTGCAAATCTTTTCCCTAGATGAAGTCACTACTACATAGGAACACTGATGCAGTGTTTACATTTTAAGAAGGTCAATTTATACTTGTGTACATCATCACCATCATAATGCTACACACTCCCTAATTAGAGCTTTAAAAAACATTTTAAATTTTAGAAGTGTTGATAACTTAAGGCTCAAATTTGATTTTTTTTTTTTCTGAATTAAAACTAAAACAATAGAAATTTTCTACTGCTAAGGTCTTTGACTGTTATAAACTATAGAATGACAAACTCCCCTCTTTACAGTAAGAAAAAAAAGAACACAACCAAGTAGTAGAACAGACTAGACAACAAATACTGAAGTTAAATAGATACATAATCATTTCATTCTTCCAGTTAAACTAACAAACTAGTCAACAACCACTACTTGATCCACCAAAAGTTACAGATTGTTTCATTCAATTAAATGGAGAATAATCATGAACATGTGAAATTAAGTTTCAGCAACATATTGTATTGTTTGTATTTTAGTACAGAAAAAAAGAGGAATGTTGAAAATTCACAAACCCAAACAAACCTTTCCAAGGGTGAAATAATTCTCTTGATTACATGGTAGGTCAATAATTCATTCACCAGCATATTCTTATCACACAAATCTGTTATAGGTCTTAAACATCCAGCAGCAGCAAGGAAATCATAGCACTCGTGTATAGTTGACTGTAGGCTAGACAGACTGCTTGAATATTTTATCTGTAACAAAGATTGAAGTTAGGAATTTGTTTACTACATATATATGTATGTTTCATGGGGGGGTGGGGGGTTGAGAAAGAGAGAGTATTTTAATTTGAACTAAGGTTACATTTAATAAGCCCTTATATCTAAATACTGACTTGAAGAAGAATTTCCCAATAAGTTTAGCTTTATTTACCTTTTTTATTGTTTGTGCTACATCAATATCAGCAACATCATCCAAGTTTGGCTTCACATTCTCTGGACCGTAGACAAGACAATTGAACAATATTTTGGAAAAGAAACCAGGAGATGGACCACCGTGAACTAGAGAAACTGCAATCATTTTCCCAGCTTCAAAATACAGATTCTCTTTTAGAGCTGAAAATGAAGCAAAATGTATTTACTATATACCCCTAAAAATCATCTTGTGATCCTCTTAGTTTTTATAAAAAATCTCAATGTAATTCACTCTTACTTTAGAGGATGCAACAAGTGAGGTTTGTAATCTCCTGTTGCTTGAAATAGTAAGACCAGTAAGACATTTAATTTTGAAGCACAAGAACTCAAAGAAGTTAGCTTTGGGTCTTTAGAGAGCATGTTTTCACAGATAAATGTTCTATAAATGTAAGGAAATTTTGTTCACTTGCAGGGAACAAAAATAAGAGTCCTGAGTCTAATTACATGCTGTATTTTTCTCGTTAGTTAAAAAGATTTCCAACTACACCAAGTATTGCTTTATTCTAAAAAGTAAACAGCAGTGAATTTAAATGTTTAGTGGTACACGTTTAGAAAACGAATGCAAGAAAATCCACAAAAACAATTTGTGACCTTCATGGCTTTGATCTTAAAATGACAATCTGGCTGAAGACAAAAACCTTTAAAGTTACATAGTTCTTTATTTCTGAACAAAGTATTTAAGTACCTTGCAAATCTAGGGACAGGTTCTTTGCAGAAGAGCCCTCAAACAATGATGAATTCTGAAGATGTCCCATTAGTAGTTGGAAGAAAAGGTGTTTTGATTCAGTAGAAGTATCTGTCTTTAATCTATTTTTGCAGTTTGTGAACTTTACTTCAATGGTGTTTGTAGGTTTGAAGTTACGCTGCCTAAATCCTTTTAAAGCAGTATTCCAGATATTTTCTGTATTGATGTTAAGCCTTGTAGTTTTTGTATTAATTTGTTGCTTTAACTCCTTAAGTATACTGGAAACTTCCCTTCTTTGTGTTCTTAATTGCCTAAAAGAAAATTGCATGAATTTCCAGATGAAACCTATGATTTAATGAGCAATAGTTATACAGACAGTAACTGAAAATCTTTTAAGAGAAACAAAAACTCTTAAACACTTTAGCATATTGAAGTACTGCCTAAATTATACCAGGAAAATATTTGGAGTAGATTCTTCAAATTTTAAAATAAATTGCTACTACAGAGTTAAAATACATCTAATAGCTAGGAAAAAAGAGAGTAGAAATAATTACCTTAGCATAAAGCAAATAGTTTTTGTTGTTGTTGTTGTTTTTTGTTTTGTTTTGTTTTTGTTTTTTTTTTTTTGCCAATCTGGTTACACCAACGAGGTGCCCAACAATTCTCACATCATCATTCTATGTCTGAACAATGTGAGACAAGTGAGAAATTGAAGAGCACAGAATTTTTTTTTGCATTTGAAGAGACGTTTTGTAACCAAGTTACTCTTACAACTACTCACTAATATGTGTGTATATATATATATATATATATATATATATATAAATAAAATCTTTGTCATTATAATAACAATATATATTTGAAAAGGAAAAATATTTCAATTCCCATTAAAAAATTACAGCACTGGCCTAAATAAGGCCCCTTCTTCATTTTTTTTCTTTAAACTTTGCCACCAACACAATTTTAAAATACCCTGTACACTGTAGGTAATTAATTCCCTCATTAGGGTTTTTAAGCACATATTACACAGGTAGAATTCACAAATTAAGTACTTAAAAGACAAAGAATTTTGTATCCTTAGAGTGAATATTATACATTAAAACGTACTATATCTGATTTTAGCAAAATCACAAACTATTTCTATAGTGCAAATGCAATGAAAATTCAGGACATGTTTAATTTGAAAAAAGGAATTACGGGAATAAAAAAAAATCTTGTTTGTAAAGAATGTCTAGCTACGCTTCTTCCAGGACAAATATATGTTTCTGGGTTTTGATCCCCTTGCCATCCACCCTAAAAATTCTCAGTAGGTATCATTGTATTCTCCTAACATGCCCCCTTAGCATTTAGAAACATCAGAAGACATGTTATGACTTCAGTGTACTCATTCCAGTATCTTAGTGACTATATATAAACACACACACACAGCCACTACACCTACATACAGACACACACCACGTTCTGCAGGAAATAGGTACAAAGTCATGTGCTAAGATCACTCTTCAATGTAAAAAAAAAAAAAAAGAAAATACTTTTTTCTTATGGACCAGTTCCTGTTTGACATCAGTGGAGATAAGGACATTGTCATTCTGTTGGATGGTGGAAGTTCTAGGCGTGAGCAGGGTGATAAGTTGTTCTGGCATATTATCTTTGGTGATCTATAAGCAAAAAGATATTTTAAGAGCAGCTTAATTTTTTTTTTTTTTTTTTGAAGGTAGCAATATACTTTTCCCCACTGTTTCAGTACCAAAACTCATTTGTATATTTATTCAAATTAAGCCCAACAGTGTGTGAATTACAATTTCAGAAAAAAGTCAGTGTTTTATTATGAAGTGGTTTTAGGATCTTTTTTTTTTTGTTGCATCCTATCTATGAGATGGAAGTCCTGAATAGTACAATATTTAAATTAAAAATACTAATTTCTACAGACTTGGTAAGTTTTTATTACTGCACAAAAAAAAAACAATTTATATGAAAGTGTTGGTAAACTAGATTTCGAGCATACTTAACATGCACAAATACAGATAAGGAATCTTAGCTTTAAGGTTTGCCATTTGTACACTTAACATTACATCTAAATGGTAAATATTCCCTTTACAAGAATCTTATTTTGTCAGTCTAAAAACTGGCTTGCATGCCACTCAATATGAACAACTATAGCAAATTTACAGTGTTCATATCTTACTTGGATAACTGCAGTCACTAAACTTTTTGGTCAAACTTTACTCAGTTTGCAATTTACTACAAAAAGTCTCTCCTACACAATAATCCATCACCTCCTCATAATTAAATACTATTCTATATTATAATCTGTTTTCTTCTACAAAATTACACACTGGAGAAAGCTGTGTTGAGATCCAGGTGACTGCCGAGGGTACTTTGGAGATGGCTCTTCCAGCAAACAAGTTGTCCCATCTGTCTTTTCAGAGGTAGCCAAAGACCGCTTTTTCTGTTTGCTGTATTTCCCTGCATTGTGAAATGATATCAACTTAATGAATTTGCTATCTGTAAAATATATATATATTTTTTTAAGGTTTACCATCTGAAGAAGTCACCATCACATTTTTAACATTACCTGATTTTGCAAAGATACTTCTGCATTCCACGCACTCCCAGTTTTGCTCCCATGACTTCATAGACGAACAGGCCAAGTGAGTTCCACGGGAACCACAAGATTGACAACGCTTTATTTCCCACTTACTAAAATTGAAAACTTATTTAGAATTACACAGAAGAATGAAACTAATTAAAACACAACAGTAAATTTAATCCAGACACTAAAATAACAGAGCATAATTTGTTGATCTTGTTAAGACTATGTAAGGGGAACTTTCTTCAGACAAGGTGTACTCACAATACAACAAAGTAAAACAACTACCCATGTTCTAGCACCTTGTATTAAATGAGTATGAGTGAGTATGGCTCCCTTGCCTTGCCGTCAATAGCTTAAAGCAAGTATTTTGTCCTCATGTTGCTAGCCAGCAAAATTTTTTTTTTTAGCGGAAACCACTGTTGAGCTTTCCAAAATGTTGAGTTCTTGAAAGTAGCATATCTGATTGTTTTTACACATTCTAAATAATTCTCTTCATTAATGATAGTGTTTAAATATCTGCTAGAATTTTGTATATATTTATTCAGATTTGCTTAAATATACTATAACAGAACATGACTGATAGGAGTTAAAACACTGCGAGCCAAAAGATATAACCGTTAAAGGATAAGTCAATTAGTACATACACCAAGAATGAACCAAGCAACGCTAGGCCTGCACAATGCCTAGTTAACACCTACAGGGAAAAACCTACCACATGAACAGATCTTCAAAGTAGAAGTTCTGCCTGACAACTTTGAGTACTCATTTCAATAAAATATACAGTTCAGAAACTCACAAATAAAGCAATAAAAAGCAATACAGAAAATGAGCTTGATCAGAAATTAAGCAAATGGTAGAGCAGAATAAAGCATTTTATAAGATCGCTCAAGCCTCTCCAAGCTATCAGCAATATTCTAGCTGCCATTCACATGCAAAGGGATGGCTCACAGCCTTGCCTCAGTAAGTGGTTAGAACTACCCCTTCCATCCCCAAGTGATCTTCCTGGAAAAAATGTCATACCTGTCAGGTTCATTATAGTCTCTTCCTTCTTTGCAGAGACATCTTCTAATGTCACAGTGTTGATAGCATTGCAGCAGGTCTTGATATGCATTCTCTTCAAGTTCCCAAGATGCATCCCTATAAAAAGGCAGCTGGTCTGTTACTATAACTGTATTTCTGATCATGTAACATTCTAGCAACAACTAAACATCCCCAGGAGGTAAAGAAAAAAACAACCTAGGGTGAAGTAATGATCTTGCAACACAGAAATTAAACATAACTATCTACAAAAGTGGTATTAAGCAAATCCATAAGGGTTTCTCTTGATTCGTATTACACTGGGTATCAAAGTAGGTTTGTATAAAACTGATTATTTACAAAGTTACTTACTTTTCTGGAATGTGTATGCCCATTCTCAACATTTCTTCCTGAAATTTGTCCTTGTTATTACATACTGTGCACCTAAAGAAAAATATCCCAGCACTCAAAGCTTGATACTGCGTCAGGGGAAAAAAAGGGGAGAAAAGAAAAAACAGAAAACCAAAACAATTATTGAATTATTAGCATCCTTAGAATACAATATAGGTCTTAACATCTATAGCCATAAAATTCATGGACACCATCCTGGCATGGATGTTAAGTCTGATGACAATAATGATGCCACTTGACCTTAATGCAAATGATATTTTTTCTTCCTTTAGGGGACAAGTGTCTCTAACACTCTGAACAGTTCAAATGCAAGAATCAGGATCATAAGTGACAGAATAATGTTTCTTTTCAGTCAGATTCTCCAGCTTTAGGATGATTTTACAAAAAGAACCTCATAACTTTTCCAACTATGGACTTAGGCAAAGGGAATTGATTATTGACAAATGACATTTTTAGCATTCAGATTCTGCACACAATGGTAGCACACAAGAAGGCAGCTACCTAGCTGGAGCTTCGTTTCTTAAAAAGAACCAAAGCCTGGAAGCACGTCAGACATGCAGAAACAGCAGGGAAAAAGATTAATAACATTTAAAAAATCCTTCTTGTAACACACTAGTGTCCTAAACACAATTTTAATATTGTCCTTCAAATCATAGAATCATTAATGTTGGAAAAGTCCAACCATCCCCAAAGCCACCTCTATTACCCACTGAACCATGTCTCTAAGCATCAGGCCCAACCTTTCCATAAACACTCCCAGGGACAGTGACTCCACCACCTCTTTGGGCAACCCATTCCAATGCCTGACTGCTCCTTCTGAGAAGAAAGAACCTGAACCTCCCCTGGCACAACTTGAAGCCATTCCCTCTAGTCCTATTGCTAGTTATGTGCAAGAAGAGGCTGACCTCCAGCTCCCCACTGCTCATGTAGAGAGCAATAAGGTCTCCCCTGATCCTCACTTGAGACTCCACTTCTCCAGACTAAACAACCCCAGTTCCCTCAGCCACTCCTCACTGGACTTGTGTTCCAGGCCCTTCACCAGCTTCGCAGCCCTTCTCTGTGCTCCAGAGCCTCGATATCTTTCTTGAAATCTAATGTATTTCCGTGTCATATTATCCTTAAGTAATTCTACATAATTTTAAGCAATTGTCCCATGTTTTTTAAGATGGAAATGTGATCTCCATGGAGAAAAAAGAAATGGAGAACCTGTCTTACCTGCAAGCATTCTCGATGAAACCAAGCATTTTTACAACAAGGACTTTTCAATACACTGTACAGTGGAAGATGTTCAACCAAATCCAGGCATATCGTACACTGTGAAGGCCCTCTAGATTCTTTATCTGGAAAGATCTGAACTGGTTTATGTTCCCAACAGTAAGATCTACAAATAACAACACAAGGTTCCCTTATGAAAACAATGTTTTAGGAACCTTCCTCACAAAAAAAAAAATGAAGATAGCAAAATGAATTTCCTATGATACCTTTGACTAAACACTTTGAAACAAGCTAAAAGAGGCAGAAGTAAACAAATCATGTATCTAACAGGGTAGTTCAATAAAACAACAGTAAGGAAAAAGCACATTGCCAACTGATACTTGGTAAATTATGGGGATAATATCCCCATTTCTGTCAATATTTATTTTGGTCCAAATTACATTTCCTGTCATCAGAACCTCAGTTTCTTCCTGTATTTCAATGTTACCATGACATTAATGGATCAATTTTGAGTTTGCACAATGGTTCTACAAAGTCCAGGTAGCGTGGTGAATTCTAAGATTTACCCCATTTTCAAAGTAAGACAGGATGTGCAGCTGTAGAACAAATCTTTCTGAAAATGCATTATTTTTACATGTGCTTGACTTCATGTTAAACCATGAGTTTTTAATTTAAAAGTTAAACGCACCCACCCTGCAAACTCAACTCACAGTAGGCAGAATGAAAACACTGTCAAAACATGCTCTTGTAAAAGAGCATAAAACCATTATTAGGTATTTGATACCAAATCCATTTCTCCTGCAGTCCACCTCTAATAAGCAGATCTAGAAGTCTTATGTTTTGAAACACAATGGAATAACATAGTGTATTTTGACTACTGGCAGACAAGCAAGACAAACTAAGGGAAGGAAGGCAAGGATTTTTACTTGCCATTTCCACAAACACATGGGAGGTAGACAAACAAAGAAAATAAAGCCAAATGCCAACCATTCTCCTTCTTTAAAAGTACATAACTAGTACATATAAAGTGAATTTTCAGCAGTGTAAATTTTGTCTTCATGTTTTCCACAAATCACTTTTTTTTCCCCTTCAGATAATCCAGATGTCATTGATCTAACAGCCTCTCCAGTGGCCACAATAAAAACAACAAACAACTATCTGCTGTACAAATAGAACTGAAATGAGAAAACACAATAAAATCACCAAACTTACCTGAAGTCTTCCATGAACTGGAAAATACATTCCTTTCGTAGCCCACAAGGAAAATGGTAACTTCGCTTGCATTTGGGAGCTACGCATCCAATTGAAGCACCCTTTTTCTTACAGATGTTACATTTCTGGGAAGAATATGTTTTTAAAATAAAAGAATAGTAACATCTAAAGTACAAATGACTATTTAATTATGTTTTATGCACATTTCAAAGATATATATATTTATTTTATAGAATTTGACTATGTATTGTTTTTATACGCATGTTGACAGTTACCTGTAAGCTGAAATACGAATTACTTTATCAGTATTTATAGTTCAGTTGCATCTTTAAAATTACAGCACATCAGCTAGAGGCTCTGCATAATACCACGAGGCAATATGCATGTATGATTTGCTCTCATTAATTAATCTGCAACACACAGAGGAAATAATAACAGAAAAATTCTACAAGTTTTATTATGGCTTTGGGCTTCCAGGAACCCACTGTACTCGATACTGATATGGAATGATTCAGATGCTTGAATAGGCTTAACACACTGCCAATTGGACAAGAAAATAAAACAAACCCCACAGATGACACTGTGCGCTTAATGAAGAGTTACTCTTTTTTCCTTGCAAAGGCCAAGTACTTCATTCTTACCAGTTTTGCAGCTCTGTTAACTTCTTTTCTAATATCTGTGATCAAAAATCCGTCCACACCTTCGTCTTCTTCTCCCCTCTGCCAAATACCACTTGACATCAACTATGAAAACAAGAAGTATTAAAAGATTCGTCTACCTAAAGATTTAAAATTACCTACACTGTATTTTTTAAATAGAAGACGGACATTTAGTCTAAAAAAGCTCGTATAAACATTTTAAGTAGAGCAGAGTTGCCTCTTTCTGGCCCCAAATACATTGACATTAAAATCACTGAAATCTGCCATGAGTAATTTACATTTCCAAGCACTTGATGGTATTCTAGACTGATGATATGGCAAATGGCCAGGTAATCTAACCCTGTTTATAGATGCACATAATGATTAGAAAATGATCCAAGGCATCTACGCACTTAGATGATATTCATCAGATATGGGACAACAGGGAACAGTAATCAGTAATATGAAAATAGTTTCCTAACATCAAAGTTTTACATAATACTGTAAAGCTCAAGATGGAGTATTTTATCTTCCTTTTCAAAATATAGGGACTACTTGGGTAATTGTCAAACAATTACTTTCATCAAATAAAGCTTCAGAGGAAATACAATTAAATTAGTTTAGTTAATGTGAATGACAATTGTGCTGGGGAGATAATGAAGCACAGTAGGAAGTATCCATACTAAAGTGCAACCTAAGAGCAAAAGTAATTCACTTCGGAGGAGAATTGGATAAAAACAGATTCCAGTAACTTGGCAAGTCACAAGAGCTTGATAATAACTCAGAGTAAACAATTGCCTAGTAAAGCAGTTATATCACAGAGTTTAAATAACTAAAGAACTTGATACCTTTTATATTCCCTCCAATCTCATTTTATAGTTCTCTCAGAAGCAAAATTGCAATATAGTACCATTTTCTAACCACATAATTTTGTCAATACTTTTAGTCTAATACACATGATATTCTGGTTTATACCAGAACCGATTAAGGATATATCTTTTTTTTTTTTTTTTTTTTTTTTTTTTAAAGTGTGGGATATTTGGCAATGAAATAAGATGCACAGCTAGTTTTTCTCCAGAATTCTTTTGTTATATAGTACTTGCAATGTTTCAATAAAATCATGTTCATTTGTTTTTAAGGAGGTAGGAACCAAAGCCTAAAAGACAACCATAGGAAGTTTCTTAGAACAAAACCTCAAAATATTTTATAAATCAGTAATTTAATATCTTCATAATACTCAAGTGTTACAAGCATTCACTTTCCTAGTTGTTCTGCTCCATCAAGAAAAGCTGTTTTCTACCTTTTCATTTGGCCTTACATGTGACTAACAATATTATCACAAACAGACCTAAAATTCCTTTCAGCTGCTAAAAACTAATATAAGAAAGAAATATCTTTACATAGCCCCAGAAAACCTCCACCACTCTGCTTTATCTTTTAAGGATTTAATATCCAACCTATTAAGTCATCTGCAAAAATCTGAGCTTTAGAGTTTGGAAGGTAGTATAAGTAGAACATGCATTTTGGAAAGTTACAAGTGTGATAAATATCACACTGGTGCAACTTGTGGCCATTTCCCCTCATCTTAAACCTTAAAGGTTTGTTGGGATTTATTTAATCTGCTGCACCCAACATGTATACAAGCCTTCAAGGCTACAAGTTTACGCTGACAGTTCAAACTTTACAATGAAATATTTCGGATGACTTACAGCTATTTAATACTGGTTGCATTTATTGTTTTGCAGGTAAAAACAAACGAACTTCAAGATCAGTATCACGTACTTACCAAACAGTAATAATGAACAGTGAGATTCTGTTCCACATAGGTCTTTTTTTCTCCATACTTTTCAGGACAGTTGTCTGTCCATCCACAGAGAACACAGGCTAAAAAACATCATGGTTAGGAGCGGTGAGCATACTGGAATTACTGTGGATCAGCTGTAAAGCAGTAACTCTTATCTCTTTTAATTGCATGCATCCTGAAGTAGATTACATGATAAAGGACTGTAGATACTGAAGGGGAAATTCAAATCGTCGCTTTTCAGGGAAGGTAATTCATGACCCAAAGAATGATCTGGCATGGAAGGGAAGAAGACCTGACTGCAAAAAGTGTTAAACTGTCTGAGAGCAGTAAAGTCGGACAGAATGACTCCCTGTAAGGGAGTGAAGTTTTCCTTGGTGATGAGATAAGGAATATCCACAGCATTGTCTTGTGGCAATCCAGGAATGCAAATGCTAAGGGGCCACCTTAGGGCAGCAGGATTGATGCTGGAAGATGAACTTAACACCCAGCTAAATTACCTGGTACTGAAGCTCACATGATTGATGCTGGGACAAGTGTATATAGTGACACCTTTGCAGACTCCTTGTAGAACTGATTACAGCGTTAGGACTTGTCCAATGCATTGTTCTTTTTTTTTTTTTTTTTAATATCTTTAAGCACAAATACTTTTAATTCAAGGGATCCAATAAAAATAACCCAACTCTCTTTGAGAAATGTTGAATTCCACAGTAAGTAAAGAAGTAAGAGTGGGTACTGTTTATTTTCTAGTTCCCTAGCACGAAAACACTTCACAGGTTCCACCTGCCTTCTGATTCAGAAGAGGGCTATCACCCAAGCAAACTCACAAGCTGATTTTGCTCCCAACTAAAAAGTTCTTCCCAACATATCTGCAGATAATTATTAAACAATCAAGAATGTCTAAATATGTGAAATATATGACATTAATTTTTTTTTAGTATAATATACAAAGATGTCACCACCTGAAATCCATGAAGCAGCTTAACTGTTTATTTGTATACCTATGTGATAATATTTATGAAGAACATTACTGGTATCATGACTATCAAGTCACATGCTAACAGTACCTTTAAAAATATATACTAGTTTCAAAACATTCAAGGACTTGAGACTAATATTATTGTCAGCTAAAACCTTGGGGGATTTCCCCATTTCTGGGGTTCCTAACCCACCAACACACTTGGACATACACAGACATGGAGTTTCTTCCCTTCAATTCTTAATAGATATACAAAACCGTATTTTTGATACTGTAACACCAAGAACAGTCATAGTAGAGAGAAGAAAGAGGTACTGCTTCAGCCTAAAAAAATGTTTCTTGAACATCTCGAACAGCTGGATGAGGTGTGACAGCTGAACTTTCAAGGTTACATTCCTAAAACATCTGCAGAAAAGATCGTAAGTATTCTGCTTACACCAAACACAAACCCAAGGAAGTTTACAAGTTATTTCTTTTTCATTCTGAGACAAGCGGTTCCAACACAACTTGATTACTGAAAATCCACCTGCTCTTTCAGACCAATTAAAGCATTTTATAATTGGTATTAGATTTGCAGATTTAGGACTTACATAGCTATTTGATAAAATAACCTTACTTACTTTGATTAAAAAAAAAAACCCTTACTTACGTGGACTTTGAATGTCAAAATTGCTTTCACTCATTCTAGTGAGTTCTTCTAGCAGCCTATCATGAAAAGGAGGTGAAGAGTTAAATACATCTAGTGCATTAAGAATGTCCACTACGTACTGTTTTTATTGTTCATTTTAAATTCAGAAAAATCCTCTAACTCAGTAAAGTTTTTTAAATAGGAACAAGAACAAAAGAACTAATATTAGAATTCAACTGTTATCAGAAGAGATAGGAGTTCAAAAAGCAGCATGCAAATATTCAAATACACCCGCACTAATGGAATGTACTAAGTGCTGGTTATTTATTTCCTCAAAATAGTAACAATATGCTTTATTTTCTCTTTGGAAAATTAGCTGCTACATCGGACTTCTATGTGTGGGCCTATCCATAAAGCATTTGTAGTTATTTTCAACATCAAAAAAACTCATAAGATATGGAGGGAGCTAGCCTTCACTGTGCACCGTACTTCCTTGACAACTTTGAGGAAAAAAAAAAAAGTAAAAAAAGGTAACACACACTTCATCAAGGCAGTCCTAAGATGATTATTTTTTCTCTAGTGCAAAGAACAACAACCCTTTTAGGTACAAACCTGTAGATCTTTCATTTGCCTCCTCTCAGGAGCTGAAGGACACCTTACATAAGATCAGGAAGACAAGCATCCAGGGATCATTGCCTTCAAGTCCATGCTTGACCTCACAGGTAGGTGAACAATTCCCTTGATACCTGCCCAAGTGTGCTGGGAGGCAGCCAATTGCACCTCCAAAAAGGGGAAGCCTGATAGACTGAGCTATTGGAGCTTTGCTATCTACGGTTCAGTTTAGAGGACCGTCAGATACAGCTCCAAGAACAATCCTCAGGCTGCAGCGAGCACTTGTGAATAGAGTCTTGCAGCCTCTATTCGGTTGGAGTTTTAGGAGTAGGGTTGTAACAGAGTGAGAAAGATGAAAAAGGAACCGAAGGAACTCTTGAGTATGAAACAACTGTTCTATAGTACTGTACTTTGTTACAGGCAAATGGAATACTGTGACATGAGACATTTGCCAGAAAGCAATCTAAAATGAAAATAAGCAAAGCTGCAACCAGTCTAAGCTGTGGCAGTGTACACAACAGTCAGGTGAAATTACGGGTGCAGTTTTCCCAAAACCAAACTTCCTCCTTTCTAAGCTATAAAAAATAAAGATGCTGAATTAGGGACAGGGGGAGAAAAGACAAAAACCACAGCATATACTTTTTCCTTTCTCTTAGGGTTTCCCAGGAACGGCCACTGCCAGTTTCACAATCCTGGATCTACCACAACCTAGTGCAACAAAGAAATTCCACATAAAGCCACCCAAGACCAGTTTTTCACGTTATTATGTTGCAAAGAGCCATAAGAGGAGAAAACACTGGTTTGGCTGAAAACAAGAAAAGAATCCCCTCCCTTCCCTTCCCCCGGCTCCAGCAAAAGAAACAAACTGGCTACTCACGCCCGCGGGTTGCTCCTGCTTCCTCGCAGTCCCTCGGGGAAGCGCTCACGAGAGCCCAGATTTGCAAGTCAAAGGATACGGCAAGGCAGGCGCTGGGGCTCCATGCACAGGACCTACCCACCTGTTCTGCAGGGACAAAGCGATCCCGTGTTAGCCTATTTGCAAGACAGGCACACGTAATCACCCGGTGCTTGTAAAACCAGGGCGTAAACAATGTATTTCTTTGCCTAAACGGGCTAAAGCGCCCTCGCAGCGATAGCAGCTCTGTTGCGCTCTAGAGCAATTCACTGCCCCGGGCCCTCAGGTGTTTTTAACTTTTGTTTTAATCAGGAGGACGGGGTAACAGGCAGAATTTCGGGTACCCCTTCTCCCCAGGGCACAACCCGGGGCTGCCCGGCCCCGCCGGCTGTGGCCCCACGGCCCGTGCCGCTTGCAGGCCGGGGGTCGCCTCCCCTCACCCCCTCACCCCCTCGGCCGGGCTGGGCCGGCTTCCCCGCGGTTCGCCCAGCCCTCTCCCTCTCCCTCTCCCTCTCCCTCAGTCCCGCGGCCAAGCGCCCGCAGCGGGGCGGCCTCACGGCCCCGCCGCCCCCCTCAGGCCGCCCCTCGCCCCTCCGCAGGCGGCGGGGCCGAGCCCGGGCCCGCCGCCGCCGCCACTCACCCGCCGCCGCGAGCCGGAGCCGCCCGCGCTAACTGACAGGCAATTCAAACCCCAACATCCGCCGGCGTCGCGGAAGCCGCCGCCTTCCCCTGCTCCGCCCAGCGCCGCGCCCACCGCCCCTGGGGCCAGGAGGGGCGCGGCTGAGGAGAGCTCCCGGGCTGGGGGCGTCAGGAACTGGGGTGCTTGTGGGGACCCTACAGCAGCTTTTTTATTATTATTTTATTATTATTATTATTTTTTAAAGCTATCTCGCTCGCATGGCAACAGTTTTGCCTCTGGTCAAGGTTACAGTCGTGGTAACAATGTTTGCTGTAGTAAAATGGAGTTCCTCAGCTCGAGCTCTGTGTGTGGTGTTTACACGAACGCTTGTGGCGATTGAACGCTGCTGTAATGGGACGCGTGCGCGCTGTTGACCACAGCAAATCAACAAGTAGAACAAACAGCAAAAGAAACAGGGACTTTACAGGCACGACATACACACATGCTGCAGCCACACAAATGTGAATAGAAATGTCCTGTCTCTGTTCTTAACTGTTGGCTAATTAGACTTACAGCATGCTAGCAGATCGCCCACCTTAGCCTGCCACCCAAAGTGGTCTCTCCCATACCTAGTGCAGACCTATACTGCCCCTGGTAACTCGTCTGCCAAACCTGGAGTCTGCAGTATCTGGCCCCCAGATATCAGCTCGCCCAGTAGCTGGGCACCAGATCTTTTACCGTGTTTGCAAGCTGCCTGGTTTGAAGTTTGCTAGCTGCACATGCAGAGGAGAGAGCTTACTCAGGACAGTCCAGCAGAATTTAATAAGAAAAGGCTGACGTGATCAGGTAGAGGTCTTGGCAAGATGACTGTTTACACACAGCTGGCCCCTACCTGTTGTCCCACGTCCTTGAAGCTGTCTTTCTCAATGTACCTCCATTGCACCCTTCCCCCAGTTTTGGCCTTTTCCCTAAATACTATAATGTATTTTGCAGAATCACACAAGCACCCTAATATCCTATAAAAGTCTGTTCTTTCCCAAGGCTTGTGATAATCCTTTCTCCCTCACCAGTTAGAAAGTTCCAGTGGGAACTCTTCAAGGCTTTGAGTGGTTTCTTCAGTGGCCCAAGATTTCTGGTCTTTGGTATTATCCCTATTATCTTCTCTTCTGTATGTAGTGTTTGCATACCTGGGGGTTAGCACACTTCTGTCAGTTGTCCAAAGCTTGTACATTAAATAGCTTTTAACCAGATATCCTCAGAATAACAGTATTGCACATGTCCTTACAGTGGGTAATTCTGAAAAAGAAGAAGGGCATCTCTTGATGTGAAACAGGGCAAAAACTAGAGACTTTGTTAAAAAAAAAATAAAATAAAATAACAAATTACATTGGTTTTCCTAAATGCACCTCAGTATGGTGGGTGTCCCATAGTCCCATATTGTCCAATAACCTAGCACCCACCTTATACCTGAAAAGTCCAGGGTAAATTCATCCTCCTATGTGGATTTGAATCTACATTTTCAATAATTTTTATTGTTGTTCCTGTCTTTTCCTTGGCTTACTGACTATTCTAACATATAAAAGCAAGTGGCATACTGCCAATGGAAGTGAGCTTTTATGTTGTCTTTTGAGAGTCAGGGGTTAAACCCCAGTCTCCCACACTCAGGATAAATGTTCCAGCTAATGATTTATTGAATACAGAGGGGGTGGTATTGTTGTACAAACCCTGTCTTTTGTAATATATGCCTTCATTTCCTTTTCTGTATGCTGATAATTTCCAAATACACTATATTCCATTTTGAGTCAGCTGACTTGTTCTGTTTATTTTTATTTTTTCAATTGTGGTCAGAAAAAAAATCTTTCACTCTTTATCAGTCATTGAGGTAGCCCTACCCAAAAGGGAGAAAAAACTCTAAAGAAAGAATCAACATTTTAATGTTGCTTTGTTTGTCTTGTTTTGTTTTTAGATGGAGCTTCAAACATTTTTCTTTATTTATGTAAACCTCTGACAAATAATAGCATCCTTCTCTAACCATCTGAAGTATGGTAGGCTCCATACTCCAGAGCTCCAGCTCACATGTGGAGATGCTCAGTCATGGCATAGCTTTTCAAGCTTTTAGGGCCTAACCATGATGGCAGCATTTTATATTCCATTTGTATGATCATATATTAATAAAAGTAAACTATTTTTTTTTTCTTTTAAATTGGTGTTAACAGAAACGTGGCTAGCTTACCTTTTTGTTTTATTTTTATTTTTATTTTTTATCATGGACTCTCTTAGTTCCTTTGTTTTCACATTACCATTAGTATTAGCTCACTATTTACTACCAAACACAAGTATGTGTTTTTTGTTTTTTTTTTTTTTTCTCTCCCCCCCTTTTTATTTTTCCTATTTCTATTATCTTTTCTGGTTCTTGTTTGAATGTTTTGATCTAAAATCACTTCTGACTGTTCTCAGTGTCTTTTAAACTCAAACATACCAATTCTTGGCAGCAGGAATTTCCTCACAAAACAGCAATTTCAGGTCTCCTGGTACTGGGTTGCTCAGATAATAAGCAGGTATGTAAGCTGCCGTAGTTAGGAGTGATATTTCTCCTGCTGTGAGACCATGTGGTTTCACCCAGAAGAGCTCAGATACTGCCTGCATTGCTGTGTTCATTCTGGGTCAGGAGTTTAATGTGTCTATATAAATGCAATACCACTCTGTTCCATTCCTTGACCTTTCAAACAGGACATAAGCTGAATTGCTTATAATTTTTCCTCCCTGAGCTAAAAGTTTAAATGGCACTTCTCTTTTGACATATCTGAACACTGTGAACCATGACTAGCACTCTGCAAGATAAATGCATTTGGGAGACAAACCCTGGGGGGCTGGGGGAATAACTGCAATATTGAAGTGAAAGTGATAGTATGCATTGTATCTATTACCCTTTCTGAAGTTGCAAAAGCACTTGTGATGTGCTACATATACATGCGATGACCAAAAAGTTGTAGATTATGTATCTAAGTATTTTTAACTCGCTTGTTCATTGAAATGTTGTGGCAAATTAAAGAAACTTAGGAAGATTCTCCTTTTTCATCTTGTAAATAAAAGGCAGAGAAACTTCTACTTATAGAATCATAAAATATTCTGAGCTGGAAGGGACCCACAGGGATCATCAAGTCCAACTCTTAGGTTGCCCAAAGGACCACCCAAAAATCAGACCATGTGTCTGAAAGCATTGTCCAAATGCTTCTTGAACTCCACCAGGCTTGGTGCCATGACCATTGCCCTGGGGAGCTTGTTCCTGTGCCCAACCACTCTCTCGATGAAGAACATTTTCCTGTTATACGGCCTGAACTGCCCCTGTCCCAGCTCTAAGCCATTCCCTCGGGTCCTGTCACTGCCCCCAGAGAGCAGAGCTCAGTGCCTGCCCCTCTGCTCCCCTTGTGAGGGAGCTGCAGGCCACCATGAGGCCTCCCCTCAACCTGCTCTGCTCTGGGCTGAACAAACCAAGGGACCTCAGCTGCTCCTCATATACCTGCCCCTCTAGACCCTTCACTATCTTTGTAGCCCTCCTTTAGACACTCTCGTAACAGTTTTATGTCCTTATACTGTATCACCCAAAACTACATACAGTACTTGAGGTGAGGCTGCACCAACACATAGCAGAGCAGGATGATCGCCTCCTTTGACCAGCTGGAAATGCTGTGCCCAATGCACTCCAGGCACGCTTGGCCCTCCTGGCTGCTAGGGCACTCTCATGTTCTGCTTGCTGTCGACCAGAGCCCCCAGATCCCTTTCTGTGGGGCTGATTGTCAGCATTTTATCCCCCAGACTGCATGTATAACCAGGGTTGCGCCTTCCCAAATGCACTTATCATCTCCCAATCCACCTGAACAAACACTAGCCAGTAGTTATAAATGTTCTGTTTTGCTTGAATAGATTATGTTTTGTTTTATGTTTGAAAGTTATATTTAAATGTCAGTAATACCTGCCTTGCAGAAAATATTTTGTAGAGCCCTTAATTGCAGGTTGTGGGTGATGCTGGATGACACTTTGTGAAGTATTTGATTAAGATGCAAACAACCAGTCACAATATCTTTTCAGCAGTAAGATGAATCTTGTTTTTTAAAGGGCAAAACAGTGTCAGGCCTTACAAAGAAGTGATCTTACATGCCTTATTCAGGATCCAAGCACATATAATAGTTTTTCTAAAGAGAAATACTTCTGAAATAGAATACTTATTTTAAAGGTGGGCAGGGGGTGTTCCTTTAAGAAATGATATTTTCTGTTTGGTTTATTATGAAAATCTTAAAGATTTTATAATTAAACAGAAGTAAGCAAGCAACTGAATCTATTAAAAAAAATGGAAGTGCTTTACTCAGGTAGACTGTAGTCAGATGATTATAAAGTAAAAACTAAGCAAGTCAGAAAACTGATTGTAGGAGTGCCCTTGTCCATTTCAGTACAGCATGAATCAGGTTTGCATCAGCCATCCAGGAAGACTCAGATGAGGGAGCAGTCAGTGGATGCAATGGAAAAAAATTCTCAAGCACCTGAAAGTCAACAAAAAGAGTACATTACATGATGGTTTGCTTTATTTGAAGAAACATTCTGTCCCCTCATATTACTTGAGTAGCATGTTAATTCTGCTAAAAGTTCATGGAGAAGTTAATTAAAAAGTAATAATAATAATAAGAAGAAAAAAAGCAGAGGATTTGTTATTCTTTTGCTAATCTTTAATGAGGCAAAGAGCTTCAGATTTTGGAAAAAAAATGGGAACACAGCCATGAATTGTCATTGACAATCGACTATCATTTACAGTTCACTCTAAATCCCTTTCACCTAATAACCAGTCTATCATATTTTCTTTTCTTTGATACTGATGCTCTGAACATCATTCAGAACTAAGACAGCTAAGACTCTCAAAATTTTTACAGATACAGAGTCAAAGCTTCACACACCAAAAAGGAAGCTGGTGTCATTTTTTAAAAAATACATTTTTTTTTTTAAGTCTTTAGGGTTTAATTGTGACAATAAAGATGCTAATTTTGGCTTCTCAGACAATGGTAGATCATCCTTCAGTGCTCTCTGGAAGTCCTTTGTTTTCATAAGACCCAGACAAGAAAAAATGGAAACAGGGTGAATGTTCCATTCCCATATGTAAGTGGTGTTGTACCCTTAGGGAGGAGTACATAATTGTTCTGGTGCTGCACAAAGGCCTTTGAATTACATATGAATGAAGATCCCAGTTCCAGGATCCAGATGCTGTTACAATTTTGTTGTTTTGAAACACTTTTTCTTTTTTCAAATGATTTAGATGCTAATATAGGAATTTCAGCATGCAAGTTTAGTTCTGGAGTCTGACAAAAGTGAAAGAAAGATGGTGATGGCCCCAGTGAACTCTCTTAAGTATTTCACTTAAGTAAAAGGCAGGAAGATATCAGGGAATTATGATTCCCCCCCCCCCTCTCTCTCTTTTGGTTTGTCAAAATTAGGGAGGGAAAGGCCTATGCAATGCTATCATGAAGGTTGTGGATGAATGTAAGGAAAATACCAGATGAACTAATACTAGTCAAGGAATGATTATTCACTAGTGGCATGTGAATATGATTCTTGATTTTCATATTTGTTACTGATGATTCCTTTGGTATTTACAGAGAAAGTAAATTTGACCTGTAACCTCTTTACTATTTCAGCTCAAGCACTAAGATGAGGTTGCATTCTCAGCCCTCAAATGCCTAGATTACCTGAATTCTTGATTGTTTTAATTATTATAATATCTGAGTTCAGCTGTGCTACCCTGAGATAAGCATTCTGTGTTTAATTTGCTGTCGTCCTACTCTGTAGAGGAAGACCTTCTTCGAAGAACACAAATAAGTTAGGTTGAGATGTTATAAGTGTTATCTTGTTGTAGAAATTTAGAGCTGACACTCACTAACACAATCCTTGGTTGTCCAGACTTTTCACATTTTGCAAATTGCCTAAGGCCTTAACATTGGCTTGACAAAAAATTAAAAATAACAGGACAGTATTTATTTTCTTGAATCCATTCTTTTCTTGTATCTCTATCAAGAGAGTACTGCCGTTATTCTTTTCAAATAAGCAAATATTTACAAATAAAAAAATATTATAAAATTGATAGTTTTAAAATTTAAACTTGGACAATTATTCCTATTAAAATGTCTGTTCTTCTGTTGGGCTTTTTTCCTTTTTCTAAGGTAGGATTGTAATAGGAGAAGAAAGTTCTGATGTATAGCTGTAAGCACAATGTATTAGAACTGTGCACAGGGGACTATGTCTGGGTTGTAATTTAGAAAGCAAAATATAAAAGTTCAGTACTGGTCTTTTTCATACATTAAATAAAGCTGTGTTTCTTACAGATTCCTTTGCTGCATCACTTGCTACAAAAAGTATAGTATTTTTTTGAAATTCTGCATTTACTGTGTTGATCTACATCTTATTTATGACGAGTCAGAAAAGAAGTGCAGCTGGAACTCATAACAAAACACAAACTACTATCAAACTACTTTTACCAAATGATTATTCAAGAGAGGATTTCCCAATTGACTGATCTCTTGCTATTTTGCAGTTGGCTCATGTATGAAGATCTGAAGTAATTCTGTATCTCCATTACTTTAAAATTTGGAAGAGGACTTCCATGATTTCTTTGGGTGATCATGCCTGATAAGTACCCTATGAAATTCCAGCATTTTTTAACTGTTTAGCTACCAAGTCCCTCCCAGTTCTCTACCAAGTTATTTTTAAATGCTGTCATTCCACAGGTATTGATAAAGACAGCATGCAGAATACCACTTCGGGAAGAAATAATTGAACATATGGAATGGCTTGGGAAAGAGAGTACCAGTAACATTTCATTTCATATGGCTTTATGGTGTGCCAGTCACTATCAGTTTGTTCTTGGGTTGAGCAAAGATATCCAAGGAGAAAGATGGCCTCTCTCATCATGGTTCTCTGTGGTTTGAAGGCTGACCAGAGCAGCTGCGGAGACTAATGCTCTTTTCCACATTCTTGCTGTGGCCAAATACTAGCCAAATTTTCCCTTGCCTCAGTTTCCCAAGCTATACTGTATGGAAAATGCTGTTGATTTTCTTTTCAAGATATTTTGAGCACCATTCTTGGAAGAGATGTTGGCATTGCTACTAACTGAGTTCCTTTAGAATATAATTTAAACTCTTCAGCATAGGTTTTGAACCTGATTTGCTTCAATACTATAAAAAGTCTAAAAGATTTTCATAAACCAATCAAGTGGATTGCTGTTGTTACCTGTTGTTGTTTCTTGAAGTGTAACAAATTAGAATCAAAGCTTGGAATATAGTTCCCTATGGAAGCATAGCTGTAAGTGAAAATTATGGAAAATCACCACTAGATGGAGTTAATGATTTTCTAAATTATTCTTCCAGCTTTAGATATAATAGAGTTGTAAAATGATTATGATCACTGAGTTGTTAAGTGGAATATGATAATTTAAGTAGCTCACCTGTATCTTCTTATAATTGCATTATCTGTTCTTCTTTAGGCTTTACAATTCTCTGATTTTTTTCACTTCATCTAAAAATATTTTTATAATTTGATTCAGAATTACAATATTTTAATAGATTTCTTTATCAGACTTGAAACATCCTGTATCAATGCTCAAATTCCCTATTCAGGTCTCTAAGTTGTTTTTATGATTCTCTTCAATTTTGTCATTTCAAAGAGTGAGTTCAATTCTAGTGGTTTCATCCTTTTTAGTAATTATAAATTGATAAACAAGTTGAATTATCATATTTTTTACATTTATTTCACGTTTAAGTAAAAATAGTGTTATGCATTGTTCTGAAAAACAACTTGAAAATCAACAACAATGATGAAATTCCAGTTGTTATAAGTAAACTACGAGAAATATACAAGCACAAAGATTCTTGCCTCAGGATCTGCAAATTTCATCTTTGGACTATTTTCATTTCTAGTGTCATCATAAGTTAAATTCTATTTTTTTTTTCACGATACATTACTTAGAATAGTCTGTCTCATTCTCTTCCTAGCCATCCACTTTTATACCATTATACCATTAAATAAAATTTGTTCTTACCAAAGAATTGTCTAGATGTGGCAGCTTTTTTTTTTTTTGCCATGGACCATTACTAACATGTCACTTCCGAAGTTGTGCAGGATGTACAACCATTCTCAACTTCTCCGTTTTCTGAGATTTTTGCCTTGCAGTCAGACACATTACGATAGTCCTTTGTAACAAACAAAAAAGGGAGACAATATTTCCCTTCAATGACATTGCTGTTTGTGAACTACAAATACCAGACAGATTTTTAGTGATTTGTTGAAGAAACCCACTTTATTTTTGGCAAAACAAACATGTGACAGTACTTAAAAGAGGAACTCTTTCACTATTTAGTGAATATAATCACTAGTTCACAGCTCTTCCAATACTAGATCTTTTCTAAGGCAGCTGTTTTGTTTTTTGTTTCTTCAAGAAACAAAGATACAAGAAAGAAAAATCTAATCTTAAGCTTAATGTTTCTGTTACTAGGCACATTAGTTAATGCTTTCAGGTTATTACTTTTGCCCAGCTTCTTAGAATATTAATTGATACCAATAAAGGAATTATTAATGATGCTGAAAATACAAGATAATTTCAGATATGCATACTACATAGTGAAAAAATAAAAAAAAACACAGAAAGATGCACATAATTTGATTATAGGAAAAAGGATGAGAAAAGCATAGCTCTAAAATCTGTTGTTGTCTGGAACTATATAAAATGATAACTATTTAGACACCAGATGACATGCATTTTATTTTTAATTATCCCCAGGAAGAAGAGATAATGAAAATAACTGAAGAGTTTTTATGAATCCATTAGTCTCTTACTTTTCTTCATCTTGCGTTTAGTGAAAAATATAACCAAACCTGATGAAGAAGAAAAGAGAAACAGATTATTCTTTTTTGAGCCCAAAGTCTGTGCTTTGTTGTGAATCCAATATCTGAACTCTATTATTCCTGTATAATATGACTGTAGAACTCAAGCAGTCATATTCAAGCTTACCTATAGATAACTTCTCTATTCAGGTTGCTGAAAGCCATACTGAGAATTTTTCTAAATTCTGCTAATTACTTTTGGTCAAGTATTGTCCAAAGCACAATTATTTTGCAGGCTAAATTCATGCTCTTTTAATCAACTACTGCTGCAGGTCCATAGGTTGAAAAAATACACAGTACAATTACTTTCATACATAATGATGTAGCTAAGACTTTAATAGTTTGTGGTGTCTTTTCACATCTAAACAAGTAAATGGGTTTACGCAACAACTGTGTTGAGTAAAGGTCATACACTAACAAATGAAATGGAATAAGCAATTTGTATATAAGCTTAATTTTTTAAAGTTTACAAAGATTATTTTTAAACCATAAGTAGGCTCAGAGTTAGCTATATTGTGTATCTGATGATATAGTCATCTCTCAGAATAGTTTGTTTCACTATCCAATTAATTTCAGAACTTTACCATATGGATTTGATGTGTTTGCTTTATGCATTCATAGCTGTTACCAAGAACTTTAATGGCTTACTAACCCCCACCTATGAATAAAGCTTTTTCCTTTGTAAAATGGAAGGATGTGGCAGAATAGAAGCAAGAAGAGTTTTTACACCTCCTCTTGTCAGTCTGAATGATTCACTAGTCATGGTAGGCTGTATGCTCTATATCAATACAATTAAATAATCAGTACCTGTAAGTTAAATCACTTCTCACACCCACTAGTAAAAATATGACAATAAAGCTATTCCCATTATAGTTTTCTTTTTTCATTGAAAGTAATTACATATAGTTTAGGGACTACAGCTACAAGACATAAAAAGATACCTAAAACTTTTTCTCCGTAGGTAATAAACTAAACAGAAAAAAAAAAAAAAAGATATATTTCTGCAGAAGTACAGCATGTTATTTTTACAGGGACAAGACACTGAGACATGGTAAAGTATCTTTTGTTTATTTAATTATAGACCCTATAAATGTCATTAGGATCCTAGAGAAATGGTATTTTTGACTTGAGAATTAACTGCATGATGTAGTAGTTATAAAATGGATGTATTATTTTTATTTTTTTATTTTTTAAGTGAAACATTTGTTTGACACTTGAACTATTTCAGTATGAAGAAGATACTTATTCTTACTATGAATTGCATGGAATGGACTGCAGACTTTATATACTGAAGTTTGTACACAACTTAATTTGGTATTAATCTGTGAAGTTTATGCATGTTATTTTTATTTTAGAATATAATGCAATGCCATTTTAGAATGCACGATAGATCTTCAATATCGATAGAGCCATAGAAAGAGGGTGAGGCTTTTGGGGCAGACAGTATGTGAGCCAACCACCTTGAATCCATAATGTCTTTTGAGATTCCTTTAAAGGCCAAGTCATTCATGTATGCAGAGAAGGTCTTCTAACTCGATCTTTTTCAACATGCCCTTAAGTCCTTCTAAATGCTTAAGCTCCTCTGACATAGCATGCAAAAAGTGATACACTGACGAGGCCTTCATTCCTCTAACATGTACAGTGGAGTGACCTCTGGAGAAGGTCAGTGCAGGGATGGTAGAAATGAATGGACAACAAAGACAATGATGAGAATTTTTGTTCATACCTAGCACAATAGATACTTGGAGGTGTTCCACTGTTTTCTCTGCTGTGTTTTTCACCTCTACGTCCAGACTGACAATAAGGCAGCTACATACATGTCTTACATGATCTGGACAGGGTGCCAGATAACCCCATCTAGGCTCACTTTTCCCAGGAAAATTGGACCTGATGGTCTTTAGAGATCCCTTTCTACCTGAGCTGTTCTATGATTCTGTGATCTGCACTGACAAAACAAATTAGGATAAAATATGTTGTGATGAGCAGACTTGCAAGAAATTGGAAGGTGACCTGGGATGCCACAGGGAAGGCTGTTACCATGACTGAAAGCTTCTTCAGAATTTTTCTTCTTTTATATGTAGGGAGAAAGGTGCTTCTCCCAAATTTGATGCTGATGGTTAAGCTACCCTTTGACATATCATGGGAGAAGGAAGGGAAAAAGAGATCTGTTCAGTTCATCAGCCATTACCTTGCAGAGTAGCTTAACAGGTTTAAATTGTACTTGAAACACGTGCATGTAACCCTAATAAAATCTCTTGGATTGGGTAGAGTCTTGTAGATTTAGATGTGAGAGATTATTAAAACAGGTTATTTGGAAATGTTGGCTAGATTTATTGAAGCAAATGCTTCAAAGAGTTATGGGTAAGAGGGGCATGCTGCCTTTTGAAGCCATGGGCTGGAGGAGGATATGAGTTGCAGCTGTGCTAACCAGTTCAGGTCATCCAATGGCAAGGCTTGACAGACCCACTTTTAGTTCTGAAATGTTTCTTCCATTTGTGAAAATACAACATTCTGCACTGGCACATTCTCTCTAGCAGGTGTTTTACAGCTCTGGAAGCATGGATAGTCCAGGGCATTAGTCCTGAAAACACAGATCAGGCAAGATAACTGACCGTTATTAGTGAATTTTGTGAATGCAGTATTACAAACTGGGCAACTGGCAGCAAATATCTGTTTCTTTTGTGTAGGCAGATCTCTATTTCCTGGAGTGGCTTAAATTGAACTTTAGTCTTGGGACAGTTTTTTAAACATTTGTTGTGATTTTTCTAGTATTAGGTGTGAGCCACATTTACATCAATACGTGACTCATATCAATAATTAGATCCTTCCTCACACAACTTATAGAGTGCTCTGCTTATAATACATAAGTCAACCATTTCCTTTCCGAGATAGAAAAAGTACTGTGAGTAATTCTGCCATGCAACTTGTGATTGATATAGAGGTTTTTGAAATAATTCATGTTTATTTATTTGTCAGGTATTTCTCCTAATGCTTGCCAAAACTCAAGGTATGGCCTTATCTGTTTGAAACACATTGTATATTATCTCTTTGCCTTTTATTTATTTAACAGTTAATATAAAGAGAATGATACAAATTAAGTTTTTAGCTGGAGTGCTGACTGACTAGTTCTCAAAGAGAAAGAAATCAGTGGTATTATATATGATTTTAAGATCCACAGCACTGGTGATATTTATGAACACATGGTAGGTGTGCATAAATGAGTATGTTTGTGTGCATGTAAAGTGGCATTTTATTGAAGAATCTGAGGTGGGTTGTCATGGAGATTAAAAGCTTTGAAATGCAATTCATGGGTACTAGTTGTGTTTGCTGGGCATAAAGATATATGTTCTACAACTTTGAAACTTTCATTGTAAAAACAGTTATACTTTTATCTTTATTACAAAGGCTATTCTAGCAGGCTAAGTAAGCAGGGACATAATAAAGACATCTAACTTAAGGGAAACAAACTTTGTGATATGTTTTAGACTAACATTACAATTTGACTTTCCAAACCATTAAGATGTTTATTTTTTACTGTGTAGTGTTTCAGACTATTTGTAAGATGACAGAAAATTGTCAACTTTCTGACCTCCTACCAAGACAAAAAGAAAGTTCTGATCACTGGTAAATGAAAAGGTTTGATTCAGTTGAAAATAATACAGAAATGAAAAACATCAAAGATGTTTTGCTAGGAGTTGCTTTTAAATTATTATATAAATTTTCAGCTTTCTGTATACAAAAAGCTAGGTAATTTCTGATGCTTTTTTTCCTTAAATAACGAGAATAAAAACTTATTGACAAGTTTACCTTTGAAGAGCATTGTTTTCTGTATGAGGTCATTGATGTTTTGCAGTTAGTATGGTTGTTTTTCTAACCAATAAATCAATGAAAATGCTGCAACAAATGCTGCATACGTACACAACATCACACATACTCTGAATGAGTAATACAGTTTTCATAACAGACTTGAAGTGATGATTATTAACTAGAATTATATATATTTATATTTAAACTGACACTACAGAATTCTTCTGAGTCTTGACAGATATGTGGAATATTTAAATGGAGTAATTGTAGTTACCAGACCTCCTGGGATTAACCTGCTGGAAAGAAAGTGACATTTTGCAAAGAGAAAAATGAATTTATAATGTGGAAAAAAGCTAAAAACGAGGTTATGGCTTGCCTGTTTATAACCATTCAGGAGGAAAATATGTTTACATGGAGTCACTAATATGCTGTAGTGATATACTTCACTTACACTTAATTATAGAGGTGCTTTGAAAATAACTTATTGGGTTCTATGTTTTCTGAAATAGAATAAACCATACTGAAAAGAAACTTAACAGCTATTTTATTTTTGGTATGTTCATGTTTAGGAGTTGATTCTGTGTTATTTATGTTTTCATGAGGAATAACTCTAGTAAATTCAATGTGCTCTATGCCAACATAGAAAAAATATATCCCAAAGGGAACAATACCAACTTCTCTGTGGCACAAACTAATTTTTGATAAATCCCACCCTTTCACCTTTTTTCTCAGGCTCACTCAGATTTTCAATTAGTTTCTTCAATGGTAAACACTGCCTGCTGACACTTTCCTCTATTGGAGTTGAATAAAATCACAGAATCACCAAATAATTCAGGTCGGAAGAGACCTCCTGAGATCATCTAGCCCCACTCAAAGTAACACTGACTTAAATAGGTTACTTAGAACCTTATCTGATTGAGTTTTGGGTGGTGGTGGTGCTACAACTTCTCTGGGAAACCTGTCCCACTGTTTGACTATGATACAGATATTTTTCCTAACACCTAATTGGAATTTACTATATTGCAATTTGTGTCCACCACCTCTTACCCTATTTTTGTAGGTAGCTGAAGACAGCAACAAGATCTCCCCTTTGCTTATTCTTCTTAAGACTGAATGAACCTATTTCTTTAAGCCTCTTGTTGTACATCATGTGGCCTGGTGCTGGCTGGTACAGCCAGCCAGTGTCCATGGAGATTGTGGTTGATTGCTAAGAACAGAACTGGAAAAACTCAGGATTAATGGAAAGAGGTTGTTTCAGAAGAAGGAATTGACTAAGCAGGAGAGAGATCAGTTCCTTTGGGATTTGCAGAGACCCTAGTATCAAGTACATATTGCCATCCATGAGCTGGCAGGTTTTGCTGGATGTTAGCCCTTGCAGATCATTTCTCAATAGAATCTTGTGCAGAATACTACTCTATGGGATGGGAATCTTTTCAGTAACTTCTGTACTGTTGAGGAGTGGATAGAGAGCCAGCTCTCCACTATAACCATACCCACAGTGGCTTTGTTGACCCCAAACTAGTTGCTTGCTGGACTGTAAAAGCAGGTGGGGTAGTAAAGCCAGAAGGTAATGACAACTCTCTCCTCCACCCAGATGGACTTCCTGAAGATGGAATCTGATGCTAATGCATCATAGCTTTGGGTAGATCTTTGATGATCACTCTGTATCTGAAAGTAATATATTTGCCATTATTCCTCCTTTTAGTATACACCATACGTCTAAACCAAAAGCTGCTGTCAACCCTGGGAAAATGAGTGAAAGAGGCAGCTGAGGAGATGTCCTAGGTCAATGTTGACAACCTGAAATGGTAACAATTTTGTCTCCACCATGGAGTTTCCGGAACAGCATTTGTTCTGCTGTCTTGCCCCTGACAAGAAACAGGCTCCCTTGTCCTATTATGGAAAATAAGACAGAACCTTAGAAAGCCAGTGCAATGCTAGGTGATGTGATGCCTTCTCCCTCTTTTCCTGCTCTCCCAGTTGAGAGAAATGGTAACTGGAGCTGCCAGTTAGTGTGCATATACCCAATTATGCAGACAGATCTCAGCGCCAGACATTGTGTTGTCGGTGCCGTAGAGAATCCTGTTGTCTTTTAAATAACAAACTGATCTGGAAAGGTGCAACCATGACATCTCTTGGAGAACTTTTGCAGAACTCTAGAATGAAAGTAAGGCAATAAAATCAGGCATCTGTAGAAAAAATAGAGCTGGAAAAGGCCTTTATAAATTGTTGTCATTTTTGGCAGATGTTTTCCAACATCCAACTAAAACTGACCGCAAACAATGAAGATTGATAAGATGACCTTATGAACATCATATACAAACACTGCAGTATCTTTATTCAGTCTTTCTTCCTGCAACTGAAGCATGTTACTTCCTGTCCTTTCAGTCATGAGGTCAGGATAGTCACAGATCTTCTGGGGCACACTTTCTGATATTGCAAGACTTTGATCATTTTTCTTTTTTCTTTTTTTTAAACTAGACAACTTCAGTTCTTTTAGTCTTGACTGATGTTCTAAGACTCTCTGACTTCCTATAGATAAAACCCAAATTCTCTATGGCTTTTTATAGGCTCCTTAAAATTGCAGACATCATTCCAGGTGAGATATTTCTAAAGTTTAGGAGAATGGAAGAAATATTCAATGTGTCTTACAGCTTATACATCTGTTTATGCATCCTAACATGATGATTGCCTTTTATGCAGCCAGACAATTTGTTCACAGCTGTTCCATTTGTGATTTACTGTGTTACAAACAATCCAGTGTAAGATTGTCTACTGCTTGCATGATACTTAATCTCCAAACCATACTTTGTGTCCTGTTTGCCATAGTATGTTAATACACATGCTGAGATAGGCAGTGTTTGCAAACGGTCTATATGGTCTTATGATTCTGATGCTTTCGGGAGTTAGGAGCATTTTATACTGTGCTTCCTAGAAGATCTATTTATTTTATAGAAAAACAATCATTATCTTTATATGGGCTAAAAGGAAAACTAAGCCATAAGAACCTACGAAACAACAATTTAAGAAAAAACTTTACATTTATGAGTACCAAATTGATCTAAATTTATGATCTGTGTAAAAGGATAATTATATTTATATATATATATATATATAAATATAAATATATAAATATATATATATATATATGATCTTATTATTATATAATAAGAGCATAAACGAGGAATGGTGTATGAAAACTATATCTTCCTATGTTACAGAATTTTCAGTTTATTATGACTTTTACATTAAATACAATAATACATTTTTTATTAATTTAATATTTATGTAATTTGTTGTTACCATCCTCCAATCAATCAGGACACTGAGTTATTTTCATCTCCTAAATGCCCTAGACTAATAAATTGATAATGTATGACTAAAATGAGCTGAAACTCACACATGACCCTCCTTTTTCTGTTAAATGCGATTTAGGACCTAAAAGCTGAAGTTACTATAATTGCTTTTCCTGTAACTGTGATTATTAGTTAACTTTAAATGTTATTATTGGGAATAAAAATGATGTTTCTCCTCTTAACTGCAAAGAACTTTTCTATTTTTTCCCACAGCACAGTCATTTCAGCCCTTACTGCAAGCTATGCTTGCTGAGAAATAGCACCTTCAGCTATGCTCTTTGGTATCTTTCTCCCCTGGCACCAGCAGCAAATGGGGATTTTAGAAAATGTATCTCTACTGTAAATCACTGCAATGAACCATGCAACCTTTTAATTAAATATAAGCATTTTTTTTTTTTTTGCAAAACATTTGGCCAAATATTTATTGAGGGTACTGTGATTCCAATTACAGAATGATTTCTCCTTATCTTAGAAATAGCCACAGTAAATAAAAAGTAAACCAAGAAACAACGGCAACAAATACATGCCAAGTGCCCTTTAAAATGTTTGATTCTGTACTTGCACTATCTTCTGTCTTCATCAGGGTAGTGTCAGCACCTTGTAGTTGTGCATTAAGCTAAGTGTATGATGAGTGGTTCACTCTCTTTCTTAGTTTCTCCTCAGGGGAAGAATTAAATGTAGAGTCATATATCCTGTTTTGGTGGAGTTTTATTTTTTAATTTTTTTAGAAGATTTATTCAGAATGTGCCTTAACTGCAGAAAGTTGTCAGAATGAGGGACTCAAGAGACAGAGAATTACAGAGCAGAACATTATTACGTATCCTAGTAACTATTCTTTTAATCCTGTTTCAGCCTATACAACCACAAAAGGGCATAAGAAGGAATTTTCTTTATTTCATGAAGCTGCTTTTAATTCTGCAAAGCAAAGTAAGCATTGCAATGCTTAAATGTTGAGAGCTCTGCTGAGTGGGGTCTTCTCACCTGAGTGGAGCAAGGCAAGTATTGCAATCCCACTTGCAAACTGTCCTTTTCTTTTCAGGAGCAACACATGTTAGGACCAAGTCATTTTGGAAGATATAGATCTTTGCTATTCAAGGAGAATGCACTAACTAGCAAACAACAGGTTTCAGGTTGTATTTTTCAGTTCCTCTTGTTTGAGGCCACTTTGAATAGATAATAATTTTTCATTGGAGATGATTAGTTGGGCAAATACAGGAGTCAACAGATTGAAGACTGTGGATAGCTCTGCAAAATGTCTGACTGCCCAATACCTATTGATTAAAGGAGTTTTACTAAGATTTCTATTGTCTTCTGTATTTTGTCTTCTTCCATATTTTTTTCTTTTGGATTGTCACTGTAAAAAAGAAAGGTAACATTCTAGCAAAATGAGATAAAATCTTCAGATAAAACTTAATAGACATCTCCTCTTCCCATGTTTTGCTGAATATTGGAGAATAGAAAGACAAGGAAGAGAGGAAAATATTTGCCTAATATGAAAGAGAGAGTTGCAAAATGAGCATTCAACTTGAAGAGAATGTCAGGGAACAACAGTACCTTATACTGCACTCTAAAAAATTGTAAAAAGTACAAAGGTTCGTAACATATTGTAAAGAAAATTCTTTAGAAATTGCTCTGTTATCTTGGAGGTAACAGACACACCATATGCTCTGTCTGGCAGTTGCTATGGCAACTACTTTTAAAATTTAACATGGGGAAACTATTGCCTAAAATCTCTATGACTTGGGGCCAAATTTTGTGTGATGCTGAGCACCAAGGAAAAGTAAAAAAGACATAAAGCAAACCTTAAAATATCTTTCTCGTTCACTTTTGGAATTTTACCTCAAAATACTTATTCTTGTTTTTTTCTTTCAGAATATTCCCAGCCTGGACTCCTGAGAATGTTGAAAAAAGAATAAATGGGTACGGTGTCTTGGCTTTTTCTGACCAGAGGCTGATTGCAATTAAATTTAATACAGTGCAAACTATTTACAGTGAAAAATAGGAAAAACTGTTCATTAAGGCATTTTGTATATAAACTGTGATATTTATCTGGATGTTGTCATTTTGCCACTGGTTTATGTGCTTGGAAGTTCTTGTCTAAAAGTCAAAGGACAATAAGATTATTGAAGGAAATAGATAGGAAGATAATGCATCTAAATAATCTGCCAGATTACTAGAAACTGTCATATACAGTTTTGTTTCTTTGGAAAAAGTAGTTTCAAGTTTTGAATTATGCTTGTACTATCCCACCAGCAGTCTGCATAATGCACTTCTGAGGGAAAAGAGGCTCAAAATATGCAATAAGGATGTTTCTACTGAAAAAACTAATACAAATAAAACTGAAAAGATTTTATCTTCCTTTAAGGTCTATTAGGCCATGGTACAGTGAATGCTGTTACAAATAAATGCAGCACCATGGTAACTGGGTTTCTGTGACCAAACTGCATCATCAGGTTTACCTTATCCCACATATCTTTTACCATGTTTCCTAGAGGAGTCTGCAAAGGTAGAACGCAATTTAGTCAGAATGCAACTGTCATGTATTCTAACTCTTAAAAAAACTATCCCTATAATGTGGCCTGGAGTCATTCAGTAATGGGTTTAACCAAAATTCTCTGAAATTGGATGGATTCTGTCTGTAGACTTCATCAGGCTTTGCTTCAGGCACCGCTCATGTTGTTGACCTTTTATTGACAAACATCAGATTAATCATTACCAAAAATGGCTCACGTTTTGAGCACACATCATGTAACACCATCTTTTTAAAAATAAATGTGTTTTTTAAAGACTTATATAGAAGCAAACAAACAAACAAACAAAACACAACTTAGATTATATTAGATCCTTGAAATAAAGTTTCAATTGGTCTCAAGGGGATTTATTTCATGACATTAGGTCACAGAGTGTTGAGTACTTTCTGTAAGTTCCTCCTCCAAAATACTGTATCTTGAGAGCTACTATATTGTGATTCTCTCACAAGATGCCACAAAATTGTCAGTCTGTTTATTCACCAGAGAAAGAATTTAAACTTCAAACCTAGTGTAGATACTAGTTCATTCAGTGCTCTTGGAGTGGGTTAGATTTTTTTACATTGTAAATCTAACACGTATTTTTAAATACACCCTGTTCAACTACATCTTTCTGTCTTTCTCCCTTCTTTGCCCACTACTCATTGATGAAAGCATCTTAATTTAACTTCTTGCAAAATTCTTTGATGGACAGAAGCAATGTAAAAGGTTAAACTGACCTGCAAATAATGCGCTATGGGTTTTGAAAATGACAAATACATTCCTTATCTGAGAAATTCTTAATATGTAGGGATCAGAAATGAGTAGCAGATGTTGGAAGAAAGTGAGGAAAAGTCTTTCTTCTTCTGTTACAAATCCTGTTTAAGTTTTGGGCCAAAAATTGTAAAAGGGCCAGAACTGCACAGAAGGAGGCTGGATTTAGTCTGGCAGAACCAGCTGTTAAAATCACAGCTGGTTTCTGGACCTACTAACAAAAAGCTTTTTAGCACATTTTGTTCTTTGCCTCTGCTTCCTCTCCAGGGATATGGTGAACAGCTCCGTCTCCTCTTTTTTTTTGGGTCCACTCAGATCTGGACCCGAAAGTCCCTGCTATTTCTGTGAGAAAGACACTCCTTGCTGACTTTTTGTTCCCAACCCTGTCTTCTATCTCTGTCCCTGCATTGTCTGGGTTTCTCTATAGAAATGTGTGGAATTTCTGTAGAAATTTGCTCAGCAGCTCATTTCTGAAGGGGTTATACACAATTTTTCCACGGATCTGGCAAGTCTGCATGCTACGTTAAAGTATTTGCTTGCAAATGCCGACCTGCTGCTGAGTATACATTAAGGCACTGATGTTCACAGTATAGCTGATAGCTGGTGGAAACGAAATAATCTGTATTGACACATTTGGAAGTTTCACATCTTTTTCCACTTAACATGCTAACGTGATAATTGCTAGACTGATGATTTTTCCAGTGACACGTCTCCTTTTGTCAATATTTAGACCTGTGTATAGAAAGCTTATCTATCACACCTGGCTAATTTTCACTTAATTTAAAAATAAATGGAACATGTTTAGTTTGCAGGGTTAGCAGAACAAAAAGAGGTTTTTATAAACATTTTTCTTGAAACATTCTTTGAAGGATAGGAAAAGATAATGACAAAAGGATACAGAATGTAGCTCAAATGAAGCCAGATTCCATAAAACAGTCAATTATTTTAATGCCTAAATAAACCTAATTGAATATTGAAGTTGAGACTTCATTTTGCTTACCATTTAATGCAAATGAAAGCAAAATATAATGGGAAATAAAAATAACAATAACTACCCAATAAAATCACTTAGCAGCACAGCCTGTGAGGCAGACAAAATTTCAGCTAAGTGATTGTGTGTATCACTGGGCATTTGTTCATAGGGTTTAAATACTGAATCCCAGGGCTTTATTATCTAAACAATTCATTCCGTTCTGTCATAGTGTTTGTTTGCTGATTAGGTAAGAATTTGTCAGTGAAAGAACATAGGCAGTAGTATTTTGAGTACCCCAAAGGAACTGAAAAACTGTATTAACCTTAGTTTTGTTAAACTTCAGTGCTACTTGCAGGACTTGCAATGAGTGTGACCACACAGATCTGCAAGAATAGGTATCATGGCCTTTGAATGAATCATCTAACCACTACTTTCAAAGGTTGAAATATATATATATATTTTGTATTAAATACAACATTTCATCTACATGCAACTGTAATTCCTGCCACAGTTCAGTGTTTCCATTCATGTCTTGCAAATGTGCTATATCTATTGGGGTCGAGGGTTTATTCTCTTATCTTTAATGGTAGCACTTATTTTGAGATGAATTATATTCACCTACTTAAAGCTTTTATTCTATAACTGTACTTAGATATTTTTGCTTTATTGTGGTAAACATGGATATTCCACTCACATGGTAGAGAATTCAGTCATGGTCAGCTTTGACTTAGTCTCAATGGTTATGAAATCTTACATGTAATCCCACTGTTTCACAAGGTTTTCAGTGTTATACATACGACGTGTTGTAATGTTTTGAGATCACTGAGTTAGCTACATTTTTTTTTTTTCCCAACCTTTTTCTTCAGATAATGAAAAGCCACTTTTAGGTTCTGCTTTTGGGCACTTTTGTCTCACAATCTAAGGGATAGCTAGTATTCTATAAATATGCCACTGTGAATTTGCAACATGCACCTATACATAAAAGAGGCATAGTTCATACTTTCTTCAACCAGGCCATCATTATTATTAGTCTTTTTTTAATACTAATTTGTTTTCAATATCACAAACATATAATCTGCAAACAACTTTTGTCTATTCCATTTTTATGAGATCCAAGGGAAAGCTTTTTCTCTGCGTGATCACGGTCATCATGACAGCTTTGTTGTCAAGCTACATGCTTATTAATATATCTTCGGTTTATTTTGCAATACATGGTGCAACTTGTCCTGAAACTTGGAAATGACTGCTTTCACTGCATATCTGACACAGTGCTTCTATGCTGAAAACCTCCTCACTGTATTGTAGTTGTTTCCCTGTGTCTTGGAAACCAATCTGATCTTTGCCATTTGACTATAATCCCATTCTGTTTTAATGCTCCTTTATTATTTTTATTTAACACATATTATTTCATATACTATTTCTCAGTAAATGGTTTTAATTTACCCTTCAAAGAGTTGCAGTTACTTATGAGATGTCTCAGATAACTTGTTTTTGATCAGGCATTCTGTATGTAACTTTTACTGGCTATTCAGCTCCATATACTTCACCATTTTTGTGCAAGCCTTAAAAATCAGAAATATGGTTAAGTGGAAAGAAAATGTGCTTTGCAATCAATAGTCTTGATAGAAATATTCTAAATTATTCTGTCTTGAAAGTATTGCAAAGGACTGTGCAAGTCTCTTTGATGCTGCTGAAGGATTATGTTGTAGCTTCCTACACCCTGCAGACACAGCTGAGTATCTGATTTCCTGAGTGGTAGTGCTTTTTTTCAACAAAAATCTGGAAATATTGCCTTCATTTCTTTCAATTCTCTGCCAGGCTCCCATCCAGACTAAGAGATTCAGATGGCTTGTATTTGGCAGAAAAAAGAAAATTCCCCCAGTCCCATAAATTAGAAGTGTTGGAACATCTGCAGAATGCCAGTTAACTTAAAAAGCCGTGGTTACAACTGGTTTGTACCCTTTTACCTGACACTTCCAATAAACTTCTGGAACAATGAAACTAAACTGCAGCCTATGAATCCAACAGGATCAACTTTCAGATTTTATCACAGCCCTGTGAAACAAGGTGCATTTCTATGTCTTTCAGCTATTAGTATTATGTGCATAGATGAGAGGCTGAGGATTTGTTTTAATAGAAATATAAATTCCTAAGTTTCACGTTTCTAGAAAAAAAATAACATATTTAGATTTTCACAAGAGTTTTTTAAAATGAAAATTAAATACAACTATAAAATGTGTTATTAAATAAATATTTAGAATTATTAGAATTTTAATCCAAAGGCCAAGGACAGGGAATGTTGTATGATGCTTGAATGCTTGTGGTTGATAATGCTGTAAAGCAGGGATCAGTTTTGCCAAATCCATGCCACTTTTGGAACCACCAGGATTCTGCATGGTTCTTCTGTAGGTATATTTGCACAGAAGGAGAACATTAGGACTCTGGTAGGGAAATGCATAAAAGCAACAGGGGCTTGCTTTGCCTTAAGACTGGACAGTGTTATAATCACCCTCCACAGCTTTGGGAAACAAGACTCTCGGTTTTGCATTTAAATCTGTTTGGCAATATGCACTATGTCTCCCAGCCACTTGGCTATTTGTAGAATTTGCTGTATTCAGGGGGTTTGAAATACTTTAAAACAAATTGAGCTGAATGGGGATCTTAAACCATTTCCTGATTGGTGTGTCTTCTAGCCCCTAATGTGCCTTTCTAGGTCTTAGTTATTTCCTTTTCATAAAAAAATAATTGCTCTTAAAAATGTCTGGTTGGATTTCTTTTGTAAAGAGAGCTGAACTGAGGAGCTGTGGGCAGATTAACTGGACTGCTTCGTTTAGTAGGCTCTCTGAGCTTTGAAGAATGCTTCAAAAGTATGGAATAAAGCTCTTTTTCTTCCTATTTTTACATGGGCTAACAACTTCCCAGTCTTTTAATTTGCTGTCCTGTTGCATTAGAGTTCATTATCTTTGTGTTACAGTTTAGTAATTCTGTCTGAGTTTCTATCCTTTCTCTCTTCTGAGTCCCTGCTGAAAATTGCAATACAAGTAACACAGCAGAAGCTTGTATACAGACAGAAGATATAATGAGAATAGCACTTCTCGTGGGAATTAAATGCTGCATCACAGTTTCATTTGCAAATATCTGCAATGGAAAAGCATGTTTAAAAGTGCATTCAGATTTACTGTTTGGAGTCTCTTCTCTTCTGTACTATGCTTACGCTGTTCACATTATAAAACAAGGGATGCAGTTTGAAGTTGGTTGAGGGATAGATATGTAAATTTGGAGGAAAACAAAGTCAGAAAACAGTTTCAAGGTACAGTAAAGATAAGAGTGACTTTAAACCTAAAACTGAATTCAAAAAGCAATTTGCAAATATAGTTTAATAATATCTTTAATTAAGAAGTGAGAAATTCAAAGAACAAAGACTTCAAGTGACTTGAACTTGTCCAGTGCTTTTTGGTCAGATGGTGGTAAACTACAGGTCTTTAGAAAACAATTCCTATACTATTTTATGATATCAGAAGATATTAGAAGATTCTAAGTGAGATCATCATGTTGGCTTTGAACACACAGATCATGTTGAGTGGAAAATCTGAGCAGTGATGTCCCAATCCAGATGAAGTTTTTTGCAACACAATAAAAGGTGGAGAGAATACGTATGGATAGTTCGTATGTTGAACTGCTAATTCAGTTAAATGACTACCTAATGTCATAACTAAATGCATTTAGAGAGTTACTGACTGAAAAGAAAAAAAAAAAAGGATATACAGCGTGGAACAAAATACAGTGGCTCTTGTATGACATGTGTTCCCTGTGACCTTCAAAGGATCTTCCATCAAATCTTTTGCTTTTTTAATATGAAACCTGAGAAAAACTTAAAATGTCAACGTAGGTATTTTTTCTTTTAATGACAAAAGATGCAAAACTTCCAGAAAGGTAATCTTGACTTTCAAAGAGATCTTGTCAGCTCTGTTGATGTCAGTATCAAAAGAAGATAATAATTATCTGAAGAAAACACATTTCTCTTAGTAACTTTTTTTTCTCATACAAAATTTCTCAGGTTAATCACAGAAGCAGATCTGTGCACCTTTACTTTTGCAGCACACTGTCTAAATGCTAGCAAGATTCTTACAGGCAATTACAGCATTATACCTTCTCTGGCATGACTAAATCTATGTTTGATAGGTTGCAAGGAGAAAAACTTAGTAGTTATCTTAAACATATATTTCTTGTACAGTATAATTACTAAAGGAGTGGGTTGCCTTTTTGCTATGTATAGGTCACATGTTTGGCCACGTTGTATATCATTTAAAGGAGACCATAGCAGCTGTTGAAGGTGAACAAGTAACCTGTGGAAAATTGTGAGTGAATTTCACTGCTATACAATTAGTTTTTACTTGAGAGAAATAAAGCTCAGCATTACTATTAAGTGTCATAAACATTTCAGCCAGGATAGGCTATATTTTGTGGAGTACTGGTACTGACTTTGATCTGTGCCCACTTCTAAGAGACTGCTAGCTTCACTAAATTTGTGAAGCTTCCAGAGGACTTCCCAACAAGAGTTTAATTTTTAAATGAATTGCCATCAAGGTCAGTTCTGAAAATCATCTAGGTGATGAAAGAAATAAAAATGCCTTACTGCAAATGAAGCAATGATTATTCTTTTTTTTTTTTTTTTTTTTTTTCTATAAGGAGGAAATGAAATTCTAATACAGTAATTCCCTCTGGATGCTCTTTAAAATTTCCTTCAGAATGCAACAGGATAATCCTGCCTACCACCTCCTTTGGTTGGGATTGTGCACAGTGATTCAGACAATGACATCTTTGGTTCTGCTCAACAGGAATTATCAGCAGAATAGTACACAGCAACATTTATTCATTTATTTATTATGTTTCATTTTACAGAAATTTTTGGGTTTTAGAGCTTAAAAAGGCCTTTTGCCTATTATGTTTCTTTCAAAGCTACACCCGTGAAAAGTAAAAGTAGCTTGGGAATGCTATAAATTCAAATTTTTTCACATACTAATTTGTTCTCCTTTGGATTTTTCATAAAGACAAATCAGGCAACACATTTCTGTCCCTTAGTTTCCTCAGCTGGAAAAGGAGGGGAAAAAAAGACGCTGTGCTAACTCCCACATATATTGGGAGGATAAATGCATTGGATAGACTTGAACGGAAAGCTTTACTGAGGATATTTACAATAACCTTTATTTTGCCTGGCCTCTCATCAAAAGAAACACAGGGTTAATTCTGGAAGCTAATTCTTGGAACTATGCTGTTGTATAAATCTAACCTTGGTATTATTCAGTGCTATGTTCTAAAAAACACCACACTTTTTTCTTTTTTTTTTTTTTTTTTTTTTTTTTTTCAAATAGTACTGCACCATAATTACAATTGCCGTAGAGGCAGGAGCTAAGCAATTAAATTCTCCATAGGTGTCGCATGTAATTGTTCCTAGTGAATCAGAAGATTAAACATGGCAACAATGCACAGCACAAGATAGCCTAAACTCAGTTTTTCCTGCAGAACTGCAAATGGTAGCAAATCAAAAGGCTGTTCTCCTTAATTACCACTGTATGAGGCATCAAGCTAAAAGCAGGCTCACTCTGTAATGTTTTCTATACAACTACAGTATGTACATACAATGCAAGCCTTTATGCACCACCTAATAGACAATATTATACACACAATTATTGCTAACTTTCATTTTACAGGGAGAAATCACTGGTGAGCCTAGGACATTGGCCTCTCAGCTTCCCCAGCAAGCAATGTGTTGACTAAACTAAGGGAACAGTTTTACTTCCTGAAGCCAGTAGAGACTATTTATACTTAAACACATTTCTTCACAACTTACAGCATGTTGTATTAGGTGAGAGTCTGTGAGCTGGATGGGCTGCACTCTCTGCGAGGTTTGCAAGCTGGAGCTTGTGGAGCACTTCACCAAGTTTACACATTTTTTCTCTCTCTTTATTCAGAAATCAGCTACCCTGCTGATCAGAAGTCCGTTTGGGACTTGAACTCAAGTCATCAGGATTCAAAGAGCTGAAACAAACAAAAATGATGTCGGTTTTCAGGAATAATGGACTTTCCTGTAATCTTGTACATTAATGTAACGTAAGGAACCAATCAATAAATATATATTTTTTGCTCTGAGCCAACATAAGCATTGGTGCAAGCTGAAATATGTCATCCGCTTTTGCCAGGTTTATATATAGTTTCACGTCATTATTTCTTTAATCAGCTTTTCAAGTGCTGTAAGGCAGCAAGCTATCCCAGTAATGAGTTTCTTCCTATTGTAGGTTAACTGCTTGTTGAGATTTCCATTCAGCTGGAGAAACCATCTTGCTCTCTGACATGTTTTTACTGATTATCAGGGTTACTGGGTACACTGTGCACTGAATTTTAATTGGCATCAAGCTATATATTTTTAGTGAGAAAAATGGGAAGTGCTTCTTATGAAATCCTTGGGAATTCAAGTGCTTTCTATGAGAAACTGATTCATAAGATTTACTGATTCACACATCAGAAGAAAATTAAAAATCAACCTTCCTATGTATAAAATGTTCACCTGAGGCATAAACAAAGGAAAGAAAATTTTGAAAATCCTTATTTGAACATACAATTATTCATGTTGTTATAGCAAGTATTATTTTAATTGCTGTACAAAGTCACCAGCTGGCAAATGGATTTTAACTTTCAGCATATTAACCTGTTTTATCTATGAATTGAAATAACTCAATTGTACTAAAAAAGAACTCCAAACAACTACATTTTATAAGCATTTCTTTTAGGCATATTAATACAGCAAATAATGCTTATCTTGATCATACATTAATAAACTGGAATGTTGGAGAAAAAAAAGAGGGAAAAATGAATTTCTCAGTAAGTTGTCTTAAGGATGGAAAGTGAAATAAGCCTAGGTACTTAAATACCGGTAACCACAGAGATGCACAGTTTCAAATTTTATAATGAGAGACAAAAAGAAATACATTTAAGTTGGAGTGCATCAAACGTTTGTTAATTATGGTACAACAGGTACATCCTTCTAAGGAGCATAGGTGCTACCTTTCCAGCTCGTAGTTATGAAATCTATTATTTCAACTTCTTGAAAAGACAGAAATTATAGTGTGTACCCTCAAATCATCACAGTCCAGCCAGCTGGGGGGAAAAAATAAATTTTCTAAAGCAGTTTGTAATTCCGCATATTTGCCACCAGTTAATTAAAAGGTAATGTCCATAATCCACGTTTTCATTAGTAAAAGGCAGGTAAAAGGATAAAGAGAATCATTAAGGAAAAGAGAATCATTAAGAAATACTGTAGCCAAGGTAACACCATGTATTTGTGGTACTTTTTGTGACCATTTTATTAGTGATGACCACTCTACACAAAATATAGATCTTCATGATATATATCAGCAAAGAAGTTGCAGCTATATTTATTTCTTTAGAAATGTTTTAAGCACTGCAGACTAAGCTAGCCTAAAGATGAAATGCAATGTAGATTTTTTTTCTCATTTGCATGAGGTGATAAGCCACTGTTAAGCTACAAATAGTGGAAAGAGAAGAAATGAAAAATATACTAATGAACACATTGCAATGAAACTCTCTCAATGACTCTCTCAATGCCTTCAAACATAGGCTGATTTGTAGTTATTTGCACAGTTATTAATAGTTTAATTTTATTAGTTCACTGCAGAAAATCCTGATTTACATCTTGTGCAATTAAGTGATGAGTCAGACTCAATCACATACTAGTCTCGATTACTCTAATGCAAAATTGAAGGTGACCTGAATATGTTTTTTGACATTGAACCTTCCAAAAGCATTCTGAAAAATCAAAATTTTGTATTGAGAAAAGTAGACCCCAAAAGGCAGAACTTCACCAGCTCTTTGAAAGTCAGTGGGGTGACTAAATCCTGATTGCAGTGACAGAATAAATAAATAATTAACTTAATCTAGATTTACACTATTGTCAATTTTAGAAATGTAGCCTGTAGCCATCAGATGAAAAAGGTAATCCTACAAATACAGAAATATTTTAGGATGGGAAATAGTCTAACTTGTGTGCTGAATAGCTACGTGGGAATTTGCTGCAGTAATTACCCTCCTATCATTAGTGACAAGTAATTGCTATAGCAACCCCACTGCCACCTGTCTCACACACTCTTTCTCTCTCTCTTTCAAAAACACACTCACACACTCTCTCTCTCTCCATATTCATATTATTGAAACAAAAGCAGAAAAGCCAGTAGCTTAATGTCATTTATTGAATCACTGTTTTTTCTAATCAACAAAATATAACCTCTTCCTCCCTTGCCAACTCCTCATAAATATTTATCAAAAATATAATGTTTCTGTTGTAGAAAATAGTGCTGTTCAACCAAAGTATCTCCATTCAGCACTAATTCTTTGGGGGACAGAAAAGAGAACTCTCACAGCATGAGTTCTTTTTTTACTTTATTGTACACACTGGGCCGGAGACTGATTTCACAGGTATGGATGTGAATTCTAACAAAGGCAACCACATCACATAGGTAAAACTGGCTTGGTATTCACAACCAGGGCAGCTGAGAATAGTTCTCTTTCATTTAGACTCATCTAAAAGACCATCTACAGCTATTTTCTGTGGCTTTCTGTCAGCACCAGGTATTACTTTATGGTATGCAAGCATTTACAATTGGTACACAATGTTTTAGTCTTGTCAGCAGCAGGCAGAGACTGAAGAACAGATAGCAAGGTTTCACTATGGCATCACCTAATCCTGCTTCCAGTCTTCTGTTTTGCTCTTGACAATATCAGTGGAACCTGTCTTTGAAACCTTAAAATAATTGGCATGATATCAGATTGTCTGTATTTGAAAGAACCAGAACTTTGCTGTTCCCTGTGATTAGGCAGCAAAAGAAGAAGCGAGAACTGTTGCTGATCCTTTTCTTCTGCAGTTTACAAAATGCCAGTTTTGCATCCCTAGTTACAAGCGTTCTCCATAAAGCGATGTTCCTGCTACATCAGCATACAACATAAAACTGGCTAAAAGCTTTGTCACCACTAGATGTCACCAAAATACCAATAAAAAGGGTTTAGATGTACAAACAACTCTAGCTCTCTTAACCCTATCACTCAGCATGTACAAATGCAAAGATGAATTAAAACAGCATTTTAAATATGAAAGAACAGCACAGAAATGCAGGAACAGCATGTCTTGACATAAGCCATTTGCATCCCACATGTTTATTCCACCTCTTGTGATCAAAAGAGACCATTCATATTTAGTTCTTAATATATGTGATTTTTTCTAATTTAAGACATAGATTTTCTCATTCTGCTCGTTCCATCCAAGAATAACTCTGTCCAACAGTTCTTAATGATGCTAAGGAAGAGAATGGAGATCCCTACTGAAGTACAATGGTACTATTACTTTATTTTATTTTTCTATATAAATCATAAGGGATATTATTTCATATAGAAGCTTGGGTGCAAAAGGATAATTCATAGCTTTTTATATATATGCAAATGAACCTTACAGTCTTCAGGTTTTTGCTGAATAGAAAATAGATTTTTAAAATTTCATATCAATGAGGTAATCTTAATTTTAAAATTACCATACAGGCTTTTCATAAGGGCAGTATAAAGTATGTGCCCCTTAAATCCACAGAAAACCCATTCCATCCACTAGCAATCTGAATGTTTTATCTGCTTGCTTTAGAAATGAATGTGTGGAAACCTGTATGCAACCAGCTTAGCTTTTAGAGTGGAATGGTTGGCTGGTCATGTGAAGCACAGGCAGACTTCAGCTTTCAAGCAGGAAATCCATGTACTGTCCCTTAAACTATTTGTCTCATCTATTTCTGATTAAATTATTCATTCTTTCTCTGATGTTCTATCTCAAGACAATATGGCCTGTCAAAATACAGGGTGTACAAGCAGAAAGTAGTATTTATTTTGCAGCCACATGTAGTCCTTCTGCACTAAATCTTGAAGCAGTATATATTCATCCTAGGGATTAGGTGGTAAATTATGTCCTATATTTTGTCACCCATATATCATGAACTATTCCACATATTTGAGAATTAAATGGCCACCTATATCATTAATGGAAAATTTGTGCCTTTTAACAATTGGGAATAATTTAAGGACAAATGAACAACAACAAAAAATAAAACTTTGCAAAGATGTGAAATGTGACATGCTGTCTCAAAAACTTTACAGAAAGAGTTATAACATTAACATAACATGAAAATTTTAGTAATGTAAATTATTACATGGCTATGTAATGGCACACTGATGTTCCGTAAGTTTTTTTTTTCTTCTCCTCAGAGTACTGATAATGTTATCAAGATTAAAAAAATAGGTTACAGAAATGCACCCTTTGTGATGTTATTTATCAGTATTACACATCCTGCTCACAGTTCAGTGTCACAATGTCAATATACTGAGGCAAAATCTTAAATCTGATGAAAATCATGCATAGTAAAATTGAATATTAAATTTAAAATACATTAAAAGAAAGCTCACATCATCTTGTGTTATATCAGGCTGGTATCAGAGTAACATTGTATTTATATTAGCATATGATTTCAGATTCATGGAACTACAGCCATGAAATAAATAGGTGTTCTACATATTTTGTCCTCTTTTCCTTCCTATCCCCACCCAGGTTTCCACCAATGATAAATCCAAACCTAATCTCCACATATACACATTGGCTTAAAATCAGTTGATGTTCATCACTCCCTTGCAGCAACCTAATTACTTAAGATGAAGAGGAGGTAAATAGTTTGCTTCAGTAGGTATCAGAAATAACACTGTGCTATGAAGTAGATGCAGGAGATGTATAGTGCTTTCTTTACACATGCCAGTCCACTCATCCCAAAAGCTGTGACATACTCAAGAGTTTCTTGTAACTATGCTCTACTATAACTTGAGACCGTTTAGCTTTTTACAGAAAATACCTGTCTTCTTATGGATTCAGGTCTCTATATGGAGTCCTTCAGAAAAACAAATTCCAGAGATTTCCTGAAACTTACTCTTAGAAATGAACATTTCATTCCATTATTTCTGTGCTCAGTTTAGCCAAACAAATAAATTATTTTCTTTCAGTGATGAAGAGACATTTATACAATTTACCTTCTGAACATCAATGCACAACTAAAGACAAAGACCTGTGACAGTAAGCGATATAACCCATCAATGGGTCAAGAGTCAAGCGTATAATAGAACATGAACTTGCTATTTTTGCACCTTCAACTTAAGAAGCTGACCTCTCCTTGATTGTACCAATGCAACAACTCCTCCCCAAAGGTGGAGGCAAGAGTTTCCTGGGGGTTAGTCTAAGAAATTGTATTCTCATAGTTTAGCTGATGCATGCAAGAAAGCTCACAACAGTGCCTTCTTATTTGCTGACAGAAATAGTATCCACAGGTCTTAAGTTTACGGGTAAAAAGGATGGCTATTCCTCTAATGTAATAGAAATAACAGAAGAAAATATATCCAGTTCACACCTGACTGTGCGTTCTGCAGACCTAAGATCATTCTATTAAAGTCAAAGCCCATTAGCAGTGTGTAAACAACATCTTAGACACTGACTGTTCATGTTGAATATATTTTTAAATGTTTCAGTTTCTCATTCAAGGCAGAAATGTCAACACTTTTGCCAGACAGTAAAGGGCAGGACATTAAAGGGTGCTACAATCTTGAGGCTGCCATCTGGTATCTTTGAGTGCCAGTCCTGATGGAAAGGAGAGGTGATACTTAGGAAGGATGCAAAGGATAGGCAGTGGGAGGGATTGGAGGGGGAGAGGCTTTGTCAGGAATTTCTGTTGCTCTTTCACATTGACTTTTCACTAAAATCTTGCACATAAATGATTTTTTTTTTGTTGTTCTAGAGATGAAAACTGCTGACCTCTCAAAATCTGCTTGGTATCTCAGTGCCTTATACATGTGATTCAAATACAAATAAAGGATTGATGGCATTTATAACGTCTTCTACAGAAGGCATATTGATGGGGATTCATGAGTCACAAACAAATTGCACATGTGAAAGCAAACTGTATTGGAACACATTGCACATTCCATCCAGAGGCTGTTTTCTGAAGCTAAATACTATGGCTTACTCATTATGGGGGAAAACTGTATTTTAAATGGTAGTGGAACATATTCTCTGACACGAATGAGGAAAAGTTCTTTTCCTTTTCCTCTGTTGGCAAAAAAGGAGAGAATCACTGCCATCCCAATAGAATGGCAAAGATCTGGGAATCCAAGAGAATGCAGATTGTGTTGTTTCCTCCCCACTAGACTTATGCTGATATAATGGATTCCCAAGTCACTCCCAGATAAGTAGGGATTGGGAAGTCAGAATCTAATTTATCTTTTCTATCAAAGATCAGTGGTTGTATTTCCCTTTCTGATGAACTTCTTCTACCCTTAAAACATAAAATCTACATTTATAACCAGAACATTTGGTGAGATTCTAGATTTCTAGCTGTGATGACAGATATTTTGGAATCATTTTGCCCAAAACTCGGGAATTATTTCTCAGATAGGTACACTAAACATTCATTCAGCTTATTGAAAGGCTAACCACTTTCTAGAAAGGAGGTGTATGTTCGACTCCTCTATTGTTCCTTACAATATGGTCACCAAATTTCAGAATAATTGTACTTCAGGCACTTAACTGAATACTAGTATATTTACACTGATATAGCTGAAAGCAAAGATAACAAATATGGAAAGCATTAGAGCAAATGTTAGTTCTACAAATCAGATCAAAATCAATAGAGTGCTTGGTGCTGCAAAACTAACCATTAAAAACAGAGGTTTCCATTTGGAAGCATCACTCATAATGTGAGTTAAAATATCTCCCAAGATAGGTCATGTGGAAAATGATGCCAAAATAACTGGTAAGTCAGTAGCAATCTGCAGACTCTTTCCATCTCTTGGCAGACTGATCATATTTTTAAAGTGAAAAACTGGGGTGTTGTGTTCGGGGTTCTCAGGGAAACATTCTGGCACAGGAAAAGGAAGCTGGCCAGGAATTTGAAGAAAAAAATGAAAAAAAAAAAAGGGCAGTCTTCATCTCACTTTCATTGCTAAAATAGAAAACTGGGACACTGTGTAGTAAGGACAGGTTGGGATAAATTTTTATCACTGTGTCACCTCTTCCCTGTCTCCACTCTCAATCTCATTCATTCAAATCTAGCTCAAGTCTTGTCCTCAACATGTGCATGTCAACATGCATGCCACCAATTCTGTGCATGATTTTGCTTTTTCTGTGCTCAGTTTTGACAACACAACTCAAACATCCTTAACTCAGAATCTCCCATAATTTTCTGCTCATTAGCTTAAGACCTCTAGCTGAGAGAACAGAACTTAAGCTTTCCCTTCAGAAATACTCTCTCTTTTCATGCTATGATTTCCTTTTCCTCCTTTTTGATCATTTAGCACTCAGGACAACATTTCAACACTGAAAATCACTTGACACTCAGGGTACTATTCTTCTCTCTCTCCTTTCCTACAATCCCTTCCAAGATCAAAGATTTTCCTTTGGTTTGTAAACTTACCTTCCTTTATTATTAAGTCCATACCTCAGCATACTCCTACACTTTACACATGCACACTCCCTGTCCTCTTGCTGACTGAAAAGTTTGAACATATGGTTATAAGGCAATGATGAATTTTGTATGCATGGAGGTTACCTGTGTGAGTTACAGACTTTATTATCTTTTCTTTCTCTCCATCTCTCTACTAAACTGTTGCAATATGTTTCACAATATTTCAGTAGAATCCATAATTCTGAGATTTACAGGGAGTAAATCTCATACTTTATTACACATACTTTATTACTAAAATTTAATGTGTTCTGGAGGAAAAGATAGTAAACAGTAACAAAAGAGTTAACCTCCAGGAAAGCTGACTAGAACAATAACAGAAGAGGTCAAATAGGTTCCCCAGTTACAACTCGGAAAATATATTAGACTTGAAAATATATAGTAACTGGAAGCCCATCATGCTAACAAGAATATTATCAATTTATAAGTGGTCACACATTGTAAGTGGTCAAAAGTTAGATTTTCAGGAAGAACAGATGATATTCAACAAAATTGCAGAAAACATTGATTCTCAGAGCATAAACACCATCTCTTCTGCAATGGTGGAACAACCTATTCCCTGATTAACAATGGAAAACTTGAATGCTTCTGAATTCAGCAGAGATAAAATCTATTAACATTACGCATGATCAACACCTCAGAGTATAAAATGCAGACTTTATAGTTTAAATCTGCATAGTGGACAAAGAGCTGTAAAAACAAGGACTGAATTCACAGTCAAATTCATTGTGACTTTCACCCTACATATTTTTAATCTGCTCCTTCTATTATTTGATATTAGTTTAGGTTTATCATATATAGAAGGTACTGTATTTAATTTGCATTCAATTTAAGAAAGCAGTTGTCCTAGAAGTAGGTTAGAGGTTGATGAATGCTGATGAATATTTATCCCAGCTATGTTCTAATGGTATAATTATTTAGCAGGGAGAATTTTTAGGAAATTCAAGAAGGAAACAAAATGTAGAAATAAATATAAACTAATTTGAATATAGGCATGTAAGTATGGTAGAGTTGTGGAGTCTCAGTTTGTGGACATAATCAACACATGGCTGGATACAGTCCTGGGAAACCTGCTCTAGCTCACCCAGCTTGAGGAAGGAGTGGGACTAGATGATCTCAGGAAGTCCCTTCCCACCTCAGCCATTCTGTGATTTTGTGATCCTCCCAGGCTAATTTCTTCTACTAGCTAGAAATAGCCAAGTTTTCCTACTAAAACACTGTTGTTGCAAAGTAGAAACCAAAAGCATAAAAGAAATAGATCTCAATATATCCTGTCTATAAATATGATCTTGTTACCACAGGAAATAAACTGTCAGTTAATTTAATTAATAAAAAAAAACAAAAAACCAGCTCAGATGAAAGCTAGCTTGGAAGTAGCCCAGAGGTCAGAAATTGAAATCTTTGATGTATGCTCAATCTTCAACATATGTCCTTGCATGGTGCTGTTTATAAGTTTCTGAAAATGGTGAAGACACTCTGCATTTCCAGTGGGTGTAGGAACAGCAGAAACAGTCAAGGAAGTGAACTTCCCAGATGATGCAATGGAAGTAGTGTCTCCTATGCCCATCTGAAACTTCATTTAACAACATAAGGTTTACAGTCAGTCTAACATTACAATGCTAAATTCATTCAGAGGCTAAATTGGTTTATTGCAACTGAAAATGGCACTGCAAGCATTAATGTCATTTCTGAATTTGACACTAGGCATGCTTTGGTAGGACAGAAGTCATGAGTCTGGGCCTTGAACTATACCTATGAAAGCTGTAACAAAACAATGAAAAAATCCATTCTAAAGCTACGAAGGTGATTAAAAAGACAAGAAGTTGCAAAATAATTTTGTCAGTACTAAGGAAGTCTATATAAGAAATTAAAGTTTTGAAAGAAATTAAAATGATCGTGTGTTCATGAATAGTTAGTGAACACATTAGTGTTCACTAATTTGAAAGAGTTTGGGCCTCATTTTTCAGAACGCTTTAAATAACAAGCACAGATCCAACTCATTTCAGTCACAGCTGTGATCATTTGGCACTTCTATGTATCTGCCAAGGATGACTCAAATAGGTACCCAGAAAATGTGGCCATTTTTAGCAGCCATTAGGAGCCATATGTGAAATTTGGTTTAAGTGTCTCGATTACCATCACATTACAACTTTGTGGTAGATTCAGTTCTCACTGTCACAATTCAAATTCCTCATTCTTCACCTACAATTTGCAGACATATTCTGTTCCTACAGACTTTCCTAGTTACATGATAGATAAATCAATTTTCTTTTGGTCCTAGTTATATGATGGATGAATCAGTTTTCTTTTGGTAATTTATTCTTTTTCACAGTTTATCCTCGATATGCTCCTAGAACATAGTGTAATGTATTCAATTAGGCAAATGTGAAAAAATTCTACAAAGAACAGGTAAATAAGGACTATGCCTTAAAAGTTATGCATGAGTACTGAACTGACTTTACTGAATTAACCTCAGTTCTTGTGTTTCCTGAACTCTGAGTTTCTAACTTACAAAATTAACATTCTTGCTTTGCAGTTGGTACATTTTTTTTTTTTTTTTGGTTTTGTTTGTTTGTTTGTTTTTCAGAAGACATATAGCAAAAATTATCTGCATTGTAACCATGTTGTGTCTTGTGTGTAACTACCAGCACAGAACTTAGGTGATATATATGGAAAAATAGTTGGCTGGTAAGTAGTTGACTATTTCCTTCAGCTGATGTTACAGCCATTTTCACAGCATGTTTCATAGGTATTTTTTGACAACAGAAAAATTCTGGAGTAATTAAGAAGGAAATAGTATAGTTATGTCAGTAGATTGCTACCCTGTAGCTAATGAGCCTGTGGTCTTAGCAGGCTTATTAGAATAGATGCAGTTCGACACTAACATGCCTAACAATTTTTACATTTGACTTAGTCTTTGTAAACAGGAGTTCATCAGACCGTATGGGCCTACCAGCTGCTAGGTAGAATTGAAGCATGCCTAATGTTCAGTGTTGTGCAGTATTAAGTTGAAACATGCCTCATGTTCAGGAAATTATATTGCCCAGTTCTAAAGGGTTCTTACTAAGAACTAGAACGTGATATCCACTAACATGAGATGAACCGTAGTATCTACAAGTTCATAACCTGGTTGTATTTGGCTGGACAAAACTCAGTGGACAAAATTCAGGTTTCTGCTCCAAAGCATTCATGGTCTAAGAATTTCATGTGAAATGCTGTGAGAGTTTTAAAATACTAGAAAATCTTTAAACAATATTTATCATCCAACATCTGACATGAGAATGTCAGTCCAGAGTTTAAGAATTCAGCAAATTTAAGTGCAAATCAAAATTGAATATTAAAATATTAATGCATTAATCAACATTTTCTAAAATCAGTGTATTTTATGTGTAGGAGCACAAAGAAGCTTCTATGATCCTAGATTATTTTCTCCCCTTTAAAGAAGTGTGAGGTTTTTGTTTGTTTGTTTGTGCTTTTTTGTGTGTGTGTGGAATGTACGTGACTTCACATTGTCAAGGGTTTACAATCTTTTATAAGTAATTTCAACAAAATATTAAAGGAAAAATTGAGAAACCTATCAATTTTTTATATGGAATTGATATTCCATATTCTAAAGCAGAAACACAGTATCCTCATTACTGTGGCTTTCTGAAATGAGTTAACAAAAGACTGGGGAAGAAGTTTAGTATGGTTGTCTTTCATTATATTAATAATATTTTATAATATATGGCAGTGATGCATAACCTTTCATGTATGTTTACAAAGTAATGACATAATTGTTCATGCTTACATGATAATTAAATGTGTTGATGTTTACAATTAGATGTAATAGCATAAAGATGGTCTGAATGTTTGCCAATGTATCTTCTATCTGGATCTTTTAAAAATAATATACAGTAGCAACTAATTAGGTAACTAATCTTTATGGCAATTACAAATGGTTTGTACAATACACACACAAGCAGACACACATACACATATTAACATTCTTACCTATCTAAACATAATTAGTTGGATAAAGTCAGTACATTTTTCCATATAAGTGCCTTTCTTCTGTCTAAGGCATATTATCCTTACAGAATACCTGGCTGGATTTAAATTGAAATACAATGTAAGTAATTGTGAAGTATTTTATAATAAAGTTTACATTATTTGACATCATGAAAAGAAAATTTTCTTAGCACTGTGATTTGTATGTACATTTTAGAGTAGCATGAATCAATCAACTCCTGTAGAGGAATGACAAAAAGGGTCATTTATATGTCTGACATAGAATTTACATAAGAATACATGTTTTTTTGTATTTTGATAAAGATGAAGGTGTTTCTTGTTCACTAAGACTGAAAATCTTGAATGATTTTTTCTTGCAGTGACATTATAAAGGACAAAAGGCTATAAGTACTGTCGCTTCAGAAAAATGTGCAACACAATCTTTAACCATTGCAATTAATCACAATTTCCTTACAGAAAAGGGATAAATTGTGGGCTATTAAATATCTACAAATGAATACTAATATATATCTGTTTTCAAATGTTTTTTTTGGGGGAAAGCTTGGTTTAACTTTTAAGTTTTCAAGGGTTGAGGATTAATGTGGCTACTGTGCATTTCTGAACAAACAAACAGTTTATTAAAACTGACCTGTAGGAAACTTAAACACAGCAGGAACTCAATAATCTTTGTTCATTGCAGCTTTACAGAACCCAGAAAAGGGGACAGTGCGTAAGTACTGCTTAACACATTTGATATGTTACAGTTGTAAAACTGTAACCATGAGCAGCTAATCTAATTTAAAAAAAAAAAAAATCAGATGTGATTATTAAGCTTCAAGGGAGCTGTGAACAAGTGTTAGTGATTGAAGAATATGTGGGACTTCCATTCAAACAGTCAAATTAAGTGATCAGCCCCTATTTAGGAGCCTTTTCAATATATTCTATGCCCCAGGGAATCTAGATCCAACCAAGAGCCATGGCCTGTGGTTGTTCTGCCTACATTTGCAACAGCTTGAGGTATGCCATCTCACATGGCTTAGGGAAATTGCTGCCAGCATAAACCAAATAATTCCCTCCCTCTGGTCTTCAAGAATAGCTGGAAAGTGTAATCTCTCATTATCAAACCTTCTGCTTTATTCTGTCCTGCTGTAGCTCAGTGTCATTGGCCTCGTTCACAGTCATCTCATCTTTGTCACATATACATTTTTTTAAACGTGACAGAATCACATTTAGTAATCATGAGCTTGACAGATATATGCCTGTAAAAGAAAAAAATATATTAAGGGTAAATATGGAAAGATTTCATACAAGTTTAATATAAAATTTATACATTTTTTCCCCTGAAGGTTCACACATTTCAGTTGAACAGATAAAACATTAATTATGATGTAATGCAATATATCCTTTCGAGTAATAAAGGTGGCATCTTTCTTGAAAATTCCTTGTGTGTTCATTCTCTTCATTCTAATATATATTTTTTCAAACATATTCTTTACACCAGCTTCAAATTTCATCATGAAAATTAAACCTTGAATTTCAGCTGTGTCAGGAACATTATTCTATTGCTTTCATATCTGTAGCTAGGTCTACTGTAAACTGATAAATGAGTGCTCATTTTCTACTGTCATATACCAGCATTATTTTACCATTCATACAGACAATCTATCACATATTTACCTAACCAAGGATTTACAGACATAATTACTTTACCTTACTCAAATTACTTCACCAAAATCTAATCAGCAACAGGGAGGTGCTGGTGCACCAGTCTCACAACATCTAAGCAACCTGAAAACAGTAGGTTACACGTGTTTTCTTCTCCTGTCATATAGTCCTGTGATTTATTGATTTGTAGATGAGAATCTGGCCTCTTCCTCTGGATTTACTGCAGATTAAAAGGTATCTTGTGGACTACACACAAAATACTGTGGAATGATGCAGGAGAACTGTTTTCATGAACCTTCGTGATGTTAGTATTGGATGGTAAAGGATGGAGTGCTGAAATGGAAGCATGAAGTTTCTCTACAGAAAATCTGAGAAACATCTGAGGGATGTCTATTTACAAATTCTAAGTAATTTGCCCAATTTATGGCTATGAGATCTGAATGATGATATTCAGTGCTGAACTTTCACTTACTCAAACTGACAAAGCAAGCCTGCAAATAGCTAAAAGCCTCATGATCTTTTGTTGACTGCAAAATCTTTTAAGCAGATTCTCTTTTCCTTTTGATCTGTAGGAATATTCTATGTTAGTGTAATCAGTAGGAACAGGATCTTGCTTTCTGAGTAGCAGGGGAAAAGGGAGAGAATACGCTCCAACATCTTAAAACAGATGCATTAGAAAGGACAGAACCAAACTGCTACTGCTGGAAAATCTGGAAAGAACATTGTGTTTGACACTTTATAGCAACTCACTTTTCTGGGAACATTTCCATATCCAAACCCTAGCAATTCTATGTAAGGCTATTTACACTTTTTTTATTTTTCTAGTAGCTTTCAGTTAAAGAGTGTTTATATAGATATCTAGAGCATCATGTAAGTATAACAAATAATGATGAGAAAAAAAGCTATACCTGAATTTATACACCCCAAAATATAGAAGTTGGACTAGATGATCTTGGAGATAGTTTACCACCTGAATGATTCTATGATTTACTGAGAGTTGCCCCAAAGCGACAATACAAGAATCACTTACACAAACTCAGTGCTCTTATCTCTGAAGAGTGACATAACATAGTTATGTCTTTTAAACATATCTTTCAAAGAAGATATCAGATGACAAAGAAATTGCCAAAGCTTTCCAAACACAGTGCTCTCTCTCAAGCATACTCTGGAACTCATTTTTATTTGTCCCCATCTCTACTCTGCGTATCTATTCTTTCTACAGGACAAAGGCCACCTTGTGTCATACTCCCTAGTTTTGGGAATAATACTAAGTTCATTGGACTATGTTTTTGTATCCTCCAAGTTCAGTTACTGGATTTATTCCACTCTTCAATTAATTTTACTTCAAGAAGGGATTTAGGCATGGGAAAACTCCAGGCAGCAACTGAAGGCAAAAAGATCTGTGGGGGTGTTGGGTGATCAGAAAGAATAGATAAATCTCAAATAAGATGAATACTGAAGGTCTAATAAGATTCTGTTTGAGCCACTTCTTCCAGCTATATGATTATCTCATGTTTAGGTTGGGATGGTAGGATTCACTAATATCTGAGCTTCCATAAATATGCATCTTCCCAGCAGAGAAATTAATAAAGAAGACAAATTAAGAGAGTGATTATGTGAAAAGAATAGATCAAACCGGTTGCAAGCCAGAATAGGATCTGGGTAAGATAGGATAAGATCTGTGATCTTCTGTTCAGTGTAGGTTTCATGATGCTGTCTACTCCCAAGTGCAGTAAAAGATTTAATCATTCCATTTGATCTGATCAGGGAAAATGATAAATGAAAGAAATCTTTAAATATAGTGAGCAGTTTAACAGTCTTTTATTAATTATAATGCATTTCTCTGTCCTTATTGACATGTAACCGATGAGCATTTACAAAGTAGTAGTCTGATGAAAAGTATAAATATACACTGATGTGTTTTAACTGCCAAATAATATTTTAAGGTTCATTAAGTGTTATGATATATTTTCTATTAAAATGAAAGAATCTTCAAAAACAAAACCTACTACTCCATGAAGCAGGATTATTAAGTCAATCAAATTTCTCTATTCTGATTTCTGCAATAAGCAAGGGAAACTTTTCTTTCCAAGGACATAGAGAAGTAGCCACAATTAAATTTTTGTTGTTTTTGCCAAAGAATGAAGAGAACGAAGTAGTAAACATGCCCTAAAAGCAAAATGCATAATAAAATTCTTAACTTTAGTATGAAAGACCTTTAATAAGTATCAGGAGTTGAGCATTAGATTTCTAAGCAACTCAGCATGAGTTGTATCAGCTGTCAAAACAATTCTAGAAGAAGGACCTGATCTTCCTTTAAGTTACTTCTTACTTACAGTAATTATTTTAGATTAATGAAATATACCATTTCAAATACCAAAAGGAGCTGTACATTATATACAGGTAAAATGCAAGATCTTGAGATAAACAGATACATTCTGTCTTGGAAATTTAGCGATCCATCACTATCAAACCACAGAACCAATTCTACATTCTCACTTATTTATTTATTTCTTTATTTATTTTTAAAATTTGTTAAAATTACACACACATAGACAAATATTATAAGGAACTGCTACCCACATAGACCACATAATAGACACACTGTGCCTGGTATGGCATTTGCCAACCAGCATATTATCTAGGGCTGCTCAAACCTTCCCTATTATGTCAGTCACTTCAAAGCTGCTATTGCAGAAAGATAGATATTTTATGTCAAAAGTCATTTGACCAACACATTCGCTTTCCTTAGCAACTACTCATAAATGTGTTGTGACATTTCATCAGTAATAAGATTTAGTTCAGTAGCTGAAAAGATGACAGACTCTGATTAACAGTCTTTTTGGTGAAGACCACACTGGTTACTTTGACTTTCAGGTTATGTCTGTTAAAGCTCAAGTTCGGTGTTCCCTTCCCATAGCCTTTGAGTATGCAAAATATGCATGGGTGAAGATATGTATTATTTACAAATGAAGTCTAAATTGTTGATCTCTTTTGTGCAAAATTTTTGCCTTGCCAAGAGGAGTTTGTTTCCATTCTTCTAACTGTCCCCATTACGTATTTGCATAGCAAAGTAGATGATCTGTACAGATTGCCTGACCACAAACAAGATCAAAATTTGTCTGGCATAATATGTCACTATGACATTCTCCTTGCAATATCATTACATGATGCAGTATTTTGCAGTGACACCTACTAGTTTTCTCAGGTGCCTACTGTTATGAACTAAATTTTGGAATGTGAGAATGTGACTATATGAACAACCAAACCTGTAGAAAACGGATTACATGGACACTGCAAATTCAGCTTTTACCCAGTTTTTCTACTTAAAGGTACAGGTGATATTATATTTTCTAACATTTTTTTGGACTTACAGTTTTTGTAAGCATCTTACCAGGCAGTTGTTTTTTAATACAAAGGGCAAACTGAACAGGTTAAAACCCCCATCCAGTGTTGGTTTAACAATTCCTACTTTCACTGACTTTGTCACATTTTAAAATATACCAAAATTTAAAACGAACCTATATAGTCCTTGATGATTACGTTAAAATGGCTTGTTTCCATTAGCAAAGATAATGTAATTTCTTTATTTGAGTTTTTATTGTGAATCATATTTAGGAGGAAGTGGGGTCAGTATTTAAAAAATCTCTTTAATTTTATCATATAAGTGATTATTATAAGCACCTCATCAGGTGTTAAGAACTCTTGAGTATTTCCTTTTGGAGGACTGTAGAAGGTAAATAATGTCTAGAAGCAAATAGAAGAAACTGTTTTTCGGTGTTTCAAGTGATTAGAATAGCATAAGCTAGGCCCCTAGCTACAGAAGCCTGCTTGATATTGGATATAGGGATTCATATTGGGAATACAACAAATGACTTTATACATTTTATTGTAGTGCTCATAATTAGCTTATCAGAACACCACAACCGATGATTTCTGGATAAAGACAGATAATGAGGATAAGGTTTTAGGAACTATGTGTATTTTTATGCTGTTACTGAGTTCTAACAGGTTTTCTTTACTAAAACTGATTCATCCTTGGTATTATTATTATTTTTATTTACCCATATTTTAAAGTACATATCATAAAATGAAACTACAGAAATGATATAATTCAATGTTAAGCATTATAGATTAATTTACAAAAGTACATTGCCAAAACTTTTGAGTGTTTGGTTCAATGACTCAAATTCAAGGGCGGCGAAGTTACCTAGGATATCAATGGATTTGCCTTTCTTAGGAATGGGAGAAAATATTAGACTGTATTTGTGCTGTACTAAGGGAATGAGACTGGGGGACACAGGTGAATATTGATAGTATACCAATGAATTAGAAAAGTTTGGGAGAAGCAGTGTAAAAGAGCTTTCCCTCTGAATGGATTTATAAAGCAAATTTCATTGACCGTTGAATTTAAGACAGTGATATATTTTGTTTTACTAAGCCTGTTATACAGATTTTGCAGTCAGATGCCTGAGAGCCACAGAAACTAGACAAGAAGAGCTGCAAGATTATCTGATTACCACCAGGGGTCACATACTTTGCTATTTTATCAATCATATTCTTAACTTGTATTTATTTTCATCATAAAGAAGTATACTCATATACTGTTTAAGTACATACAGTTGCTTCTACTTTACAGTGCATGATATTCAGAACAATACGATATTTCCTTTGTTTTCTAACCATTGAGGAAATTTAAAAAAACAAGAGTAATAATAATAAAAGGAAACACAAAACAAAAGCTGAAGGTGGAATGTAAATATGCAATCCACACAAGAAAGTTTCTGTACTAATAAATTGGTGTTCATGCAAAGTTTTTTTTGTTTTTTGTTTTTTTGTTTTTCAATTGTGGTACATACATTTAATTTTTCTTTACTATGTACTGGCACATGTGTGTATGGGGGAGAAAGTGATGTTTCTGAGAACTAAAGGTATGGAAGACGGTTTACTTTTAATAAAGTAGTCAGATGAATCTACTTAAAGGGCAAAACAGTGGAAAAATTGTTAAGCATGCTAACATGAGCGGATACAAATAGAGTTTCAAAACCCGATGATAAACAACAGTAGCTGTTTCCTCCTGTGCTCTAAAGACAACTCAGACAATCATGACCTGGAATTTCTAAAGGTATTATAGACTATATGGATTACAAGTACCTTATGGTAATTATAAGTTATGGCAAGTTATGGTGTTAAGTCTTTAGAAATTTGGATGCTCCTACCATATTCAGCAGCAGGCTCACATTTTCCCAGTCTTCTTTTTGTCACTTGGATACTTATAGAAGGCCTTTGTGTTGTCTTTGACATCCCTCACCAGATTAAACTACTGATGGGGTAGACTAGCTAGGTTAATGTGAAATATAGTAGAATGAGTTAAGTTATATCACAAGCAAATGTAATCTATGGGATTTAGGCTGCAAAAACATTGACCGAAGTTATAGTAAGGGGGAAAAAAAGACAAAAGACACGCCCAGTACAGTTCTTTTAGAACTGCAGAGTTCTGAAAGCTGGATCTCCATACAGTGCACATCTGTGTGAATATGGTCATCCCAATTCCATACGCAAACTAGATCCTGGAAGCTAAAATAGATGCCTCTGCTGTCATAGCACAGATAATCAGCAAACGACACAACTGGACCAAAGGTAGTTAGAAGCTGATGACGGAAAGTTTATCAGAGTTACCTTCTTGATTTATCTTGTCACTTTTATCTTAATTCTTTTTTTTTTTTTTTTTTCTCTTTAAATGTAACATCTTTAAGAAAACTATTTGCTTTGACTAGACCAGACACATGGAAAGGAACCGTTGTGTAAATGAAAGATCAGGGTAATAACAAAAGCAAGTATCATGTAATATCATGTAAAGGTGAGCTAGTGGTGGAAGCCCGCAAAAAAAGATTGAAACAAAAATGCTGAGAGGGATTTTTAGAGGTTAAAGATAGCAGGAAGTTATCTGACTCTTGAAACCCATTGGAATTAGGAGTCATATAGGAGCGCAATAAATGCTTCATCTCCTAGGAAAAAAATAAGTGTTATTAAGCATGTAGGTTATTCATTCAAAGCCTAGGAATGAAGAATTTCCTTTTCCCATCAGCTATGCCAGCTATGGTAACTAGGTTTCGGGGTAGGGAGCATGGGTTTGAGCATTCAAACTACATTGTTCCTCTTACTGAGGTTGTAATTTCCTTATGTGGAAATTTGAGTAGAAGGCAACTTTTCTTTGTTGGACCAATCTTGTCATAGGCACTCAGTAAGAGACGGCTACTGATTTCAGTGACTATTATAATGTAGATTTTATCCTTATATCCAGTTTTATTACTGTTTTTAAGTCAAGCAACATAAACCTATTCCAGGTGGGTTCTGGTTTCCATAAAAACTAAATTACAATTTGCTTTTTATGAAACCAGTCAGTAATGATGGTGTCCTGGGCAAATGATGAATAGCTGTTTTGGCTTGTTTCATAAAAATGGTGTTTTCATATTTCATAGTGAGCTGAACAGAAGAACTGTAAGGGAATTGGACTGAAGCTGGCATTTTCTACAAAGTCATTCTGTACTCACAAGAAAGCAGTATCCCAACAACTACACTGTTACTAGTTCATTTCATTACAAATGTTAAAAAAATCACACTAGTTTTCCATCTTTCACCTTTTCTCTGAGATACGAAGCGTGGGTTAAATTTACATAGAACTACACATGTACATTCCTAAATTTTTGCTATTTTTTTCCTAAGCAAGTGACTCTTCAGCCTTTATTGCTATTGTTTCCTAGCACTTATTCTCTTCCATTACTGTTTTTTTTTTCTCTTGCATACTTGAATGACAGAAAGCTGCACCCTCTATCACATGACCTAAATATTCACTTACAGAGAAATATTTTCAAAGCAGTGACCTTCCAGAGCAGGCTACAAATTTGATAGTAAAAGCCATTCTATTGATGCTTCTCCTTTCCTTTGTTCCCTTCGCTGAAGGAGAGTAGATTGGAAATACAGCAATTATTCTGCCTGGAAATTGAAAGGGATTTCTGAGCAACCTTGCACAATTGAGCTGGCACATGTTAAAACTGTTTCTGACTCACTGAGCTGGCATATACTGCTAAATCAGCACTGGCAGGGCTCCAGACAGCCTGTCACCAACACTGGATATTGCAGTAAGTACCAGTTCTGAGTATTGTATCCAAATTGGTTTTATTGAGTTGTTTCCTTCAGTGCTGAAAGGTCTGGCTTAAGAAACTAAAGCCTTGGACTAAAAATAAAGAGACCACAGTGGAAGTAAGTGTATGTCAGCTGAGCCATGGTAATTGAGTATGCTATTAATAAAAAGACTGCTTAAATTTCTTTCAATGCCCATATTCTTACATGGACAGACTTTTAATTTTTTACAAGTATATCAATTAGTTTCTCAATTATATTTCTAAAATAGTTCAGAAAATAAAAACATAGACCACAACATTCAAAGAATGATTATAAGCTGCAGTACCTATGATTTGCTCAGGCCTAGCAAACGATCTATTTTTCTTCAAATTTATTGTAACTTTTTAGTTGGGGTAGGAGGGTATCCTTAAGGAACTGTTCTCCTTTACAAGTAACTAGGTAAATCTTGATATTATAGTCAATTAGTCAGTTTCTCATTTCAGTTTAACCTATGCCATATTTCCTTTCACTTCCTGCAGACAGGAAAGATTCACAGAGACAGCAATCACAATACAGCTAATCATGGAAATTTACTAATCTGCGATAATTCAGTTGGATATGGTCTGTATGCTTGATATACACAAAGTGACACCCACTTTGGACAAGATGTGTCCCATTTAAATTAGGTATGTATTACGGAGTTTCCAATATATTTGATGGAAAATGATCTCTGGGTTTACAGTAGGGTTCATATATTAAATATCACTGAGTGTAGAGAAAGAGAAGATGGCAGAGGTAAAAACAGCAGGGAAGCATGCCATATTAGAATAATGGAGCCTGTGACCATGCATCCGGGATGTCAGAAACCCTACGTAACTCTGTAAAGTTTGTCATCACTGCACTTAGTGTCCATGTTAACCAGATTAAAGGTAATCTGTGTCACTATCTATGCTGCAGCACCTTCTTTGATTGCACAGTAGGCATACCCATAGTCCTTAGGAAAATAGGAATGGACCATAGAAAAATCAATCTACCCTTCTTTTGCAAAACAGAATGAACTGTATCTGAATTACTCCTGCTGTATTTTATCAAATTTAATCCAAAAAAGCTTCACCAAAGGATTTAAAGATGGTCTGACACATTCCAAACAATTTGTTTTGTTAACAGATGAAAACTTTTCCATTGCAGACTGCTACATTATCCACTCTCCAGTTAAAGCAGAGACAATGTAAACCTCTAACAATGTGCTGGAAAATACTGGAATGCTTTGTTATCCCTGTGTACAGGTTCCAGCACATAGTGGAAATGGAATAAATCTTGCGTTGTAGAATAACAGTGAAATTCACTGGGCTTGAGACAATGGTGAAATAAATGTATGCATTTACAAACAAACAAAAAATAACACAGGTATTAAGACAATAGGTACAGAAAAGATGTTTATACCTGTACCTAGTACTTAGTAGGTTCCAAATTTTTTCTCACCCTGTCAAGCTAAAACATACTTCAGGGCTTCTAGCTGATGTGCAGTCCTGTATCTTCACGTTGTATTAATGAGAAGGAATCTGTCAGAGAGCCGTCATACTTATTTTTACAGCAGATTATCTTTGAGAGCTATTCATGTTCAAAATCCCCCTCCCTCCCATTCTTTCTGGTTTTCTTAATTTTAACACAGCGGTGAAAAGTTTTCTTTCATCACTCCATTGCCTTCCTTTCCCAGCTTTGAAAATGCCAGGGTCTTCTGGGCATGGTTAGATGCCATTATAGACTGCTCAAATACTCAGAGGTGAATTACTACCAAATCAAGAAGGAAAATGCTCTTTTCCACCTGCTAGCAATGCTCAGTCATTGGCACCTTCATATTTATGAAGATAAATTGAACTTTATGTTACATATAAACGTGTAAATTGACAATCAGACTTCTGCAAATGGGATTAATACTTGCTTTTGATTAAAATCAAAATTCATTGTGTCAATTCATTGTCAATTCACCATGTCAATTCATTGATCTTTGATTAAAACCACGTAAAAATAACTGACTCTGGGGTGATATTGAGCTTGGGATGAACAAAGCGACCAATCCTGCCTTTACAGTTATTGAAACTAATGATTCTACAGAAGATTCTATAGTCTGCTGAAACTATCTTCACCCATATCACAGAATCACAGAACTGTAGGGGTTGGAAGGGACCTCGAAAGATTATCGGGTCCAACCCCCCTGCCAAAGCAGGTTCCTCAGAGTAGGCTGCCCAGCTAGGCATCCAGACAGGCCTTGAATATCTCCAGAGAAGGAGACTCCACAACCTCCCCAGGCAGCCTGTTCCAATGCTCCATCACCCTCACCGTGAAGAAGTTATTTCACGTCAGTGCACAACTTCCTGTGCTCTGACTTGCAGCCATTGCCCATTGTCCTATCCCCACAAACCACTGAGAAGAGGTTGGCTACCTTCTTCTGTCCCCCACCCCTCAGCTATTTATATACATTGAGGAGATCCCCTCTCAGTCTTCTCTTCTCCAGGCTGAACAGACCCAGGTCTCTCAGCCTTTCTTCATAGGGAAGATGCTCCAGGCCCCGTATCATCTTTGTGGCCCTCTGCTGGATTCTTTCCAAGAGATCCCTGTTTTTCTTGTACCGGGGAGCCCAGAACTGGACACAGTACTCCAGGTGAGGCCTGACCAGGGCAGAGTAGAGGGGGAGGATCACCTCCCTTGACCTGCTGGCCACATTCCTTTTAATGCACACCAGGATCCCATTAGCCCTCTTGGTCACAAGGGCACAGTGCTGGCTCATGGTCAACCTGTTGTCCACCAGGACCCCCAGGTCCTTCTCCTCAGAGCTCCTCTCCAGCAGGTCGTCCTCCAGCCTGTACTGATACTTTGGGTTGTTCCTTCCCAGGTGCAGGACTCTACACTTGCTCTTACTAAATCTCAATTTGGTTTCTTCCTTCCCATCTCTCCAGCCAGTCCAGGTCTCGCTGAACGGCAGCACAACCTTCTGGCGTGTCAGCCACTCCTTCCAGCTTCGTGTCATCGGCGTACTTGCTGAGGGCAGACACTATTCCCTCATCAAGGTCATCGATGAAGATGTTGAACAAGACCAGACCCAGCACCGACTCCTGGGCAACACCGCTAGTCACAGACCTCCAGCCAGACTCTGCTCCGCCGATCACCACCCTCTGAGCTCGGCCAGTCAGCCAGTTCTCAACCCATATGTTATTACACTTTCCATTTACATGTTGGTTTTCAACGTCTAGATTAAATTTTCTTTCCTGAAATTTTAGGCTATTCTTTCTCATTGTATCTAACATAGGCTGGGTTAATAAAATATTCCCTCCTTGCTGCATTCTCTCTTTGCTTTAGCTACCTTCTTCCAACCTCCCATCATATGTTGTGTTTTCCAGATCTCTCTTCTAGTTCTTCTTTTCTGTATTCTGTTCGGATGCACATAACTCTCTTGATATATCATTCGTCATGACTGGATGGAGTTTTCCAGCAGACCAAAAGGATAATTCAACATGCCTTAAACACTGTATGAGATCTGCTGTTTCAGATCATATTCTGCAGAACTCCTCCCTCACCTGATACTTCCCATGCTCTGTATAGCTGATGGTTGTTGCCTATATGTAAAACTTTGGCATTTGTTCTTGTTGAGCAGCAATCTCTTTGCAATACCACCTTTTCAGTTCATTAAAAACTGACTGAATTCAATTATGTTTTCCATTATGCTTGCAATTCCTCCCAAGTTGTGTCACCTTCAAATGTGGTAACTGTTTTCTATTCTATAATCCAAATCCATAACATAAATACTGAAACAGGACAGATCCTTCTGGAAGCTGTAATGATATATCATTCTAGTTAGTGGGAGGGCTTTCAATTTATTTGATAGTGACTTTGTCACTGGATCTTAACTTGCTTCTGAGAATGTAATGGAGGACAGGGTTAAAACCTTGTGATGTTAACACAAAAAAGAATCTGACTTGAAATAAACTTCTGTGCCTTAACCATCCATAGATAACCAAAGCAGTAGGCCTAAAGGTTTGTGAAAGAAAAATGCCAAGCTCAACAGTAGACTCTTCAGCTGCAGTCATCTTGTTTTCTCTATGGCATCACTATTTTTTATACCTTGAGCTGATGAAGACATGTATGCTGAAACGCTTTGGCTCGGTTGCTCTTACTAGCACTAACTGACCTTAAGGAATGTGGTTAACAGAGCACTAGCCTTTAAACCTCTACCGTAAAGAAACAACTCTGTCACTTTGCAAAAAATGGGTTTTACCCTTAACGGTTGCATAATATGCCATATAGTGTGATTCACTGTAAGAATTTTATTTATCTAATGCTATGGTTATATTATAACCAAAGCTGAAATATTTGAATTATTTTGAACAGATAGTTAAAGGAGCTTTTTCTATGTCCTTGAAAGGACACTAATGATGATCATATATAATACACTAAACACCTCTGCAAACCACTCTGCTCTGGATTAGCTTTATTCAGAACACAGACTGTGATTTTGCTTTGGAAATCTTTATAATTCCTGTGACCTATACAGTTGAAAAAAAACCATCCCACAGCTATACTTTTCCAAAAGCAGAACAAAGAGAAGAAATAACATACCTTTCACAAGGGACTTGGTATTATCTGAAACCCTATAATCCAAATCTCATTCGGTTTCTTCAATTGGTTGAGTGATTTCAGTAGGCATGCCTGCAATCTAATCAATTTTAAAACAGCTGTAAAAATACATTTCATTCACCAAAGGCCATCCTACTCATGGATTAACATCAAAGTTAGTAAACATAAAAGGGATGTGATGAATTACAAATACCTCAATAGTACCATACAACTTACCCCAAGACTGTGATTTATCAGCAATATTTGGGGTAGCTGCTCCTTTGGAACATAACACTATCACTAAGGAATAATATATATATATATATATATATATTAACTGCTTTATCTAGCAGCAAAGAAACATTTCTTCCTGTACCAGGAAGATCTTGTGAAACACTGTACTAGCTGGTTAACACTCATCTGGAAGTTTTAAAAGGGGCTTTACATAAATAAAATATCATAATCATGTTAAAACATACAGAATATGTTTTATTATATATAGGCAAAACTGTGTGGAAATTTTTCCTATATATAATCTGTAGTTGCCTCATAATTCAGAGAATATTTTTTTTTCTTCACAACTGTTTCTGCAAAGTTTCAGCACACTGAAGATCCAGTGAACTGTCAGTATAGTGGCTGTTACTTTGTCAGACACTGAAGACCTTCATGTGTGAGGGTGATGATGGAAAAGCTAAAACTGTAGCCAATTACAGTATCACCTTTACATTCAATGCTGTCACCAAACAAATACCTTTCCCCTTTATACATGCTGCAGATTCAATCATTCTTAGAGTGGGGGTAATTAAAGTGATTAAAAGGGCTTGTTAAGGAGTCAGATCTTTTCAGATAACATGCCAATATCTTAAAAATGATTTATTTATTTACCACATTTTTAGTGGGTGATTTTAAAAGTTTGATACACACTTATGTTGAGAGACTTCCTAGATATCATTCAAGTTTTGAAATGACAGACTCACCAGGCAACAGCAATGGTTCAAAGTATCAATGCTTTTCTGGTAACGCTAATATCACAGCATTAATGCTGTTTTAAGACTCTGCTTGTGAGTATAACATATAGTTTAAATTTAGAAAGAAAAACCTGCTGGGATTCCATAAATCTGCAAAATGGTCAGACTTTCATGCTACTATGGTTCACTGCACAGCAACATTTCTGTGTATGACTCAGGAATAAATTGTGCTAGGTCAGCTTCATAGTAAAAAGATAGAACATTTATTTGAAATGTGTTTTTTTTCTTTATGATGAACAAAGCTTTAATTTTGCTTATTGATCTATGCTCAAACTTTATTCCTTGTTCTGCTATATACTCTAATATAATAACAAAGGAAATTAATTCCTCTTTCAATTAAAAGATAATGTTTCAGCTTACACATTCAAACTAAGGCAAGTCCTTTTTAAAATTTGTAGAACATGAAGTGTTGCATGCTTTTATGGTAAAACACCTGTGCCTGCAATCTTAACGTTGATATGTATCTTTACATAAGTATCATGAGGTAACAGTGGAAAAGAATAGATCATTCCAGTTGTGGAGAAAAGCATAACCATATTTGCTACATATTTTTACACTCAAGTAGCATCATGCATGTCCTTTCATTGTCAAAAGCTCACACTATTGCACGTCATTGAAAATGCAACATTGCTTGTGATTGTTTAAATGGTGCTTCTGTTGAAGTCCACTACTAGCTAGACCTTAGACCTGACCAGAACAGACTTGACCAACATTTCTCTAGCAGATATGTTGAAATAAAACTTTTTTTAGCAAGCAACACAATAGATAAAGTGAGGACTCGTATTTCATACTACTGGACTGAGTTTCTTGGTTCTACATGAAAGCACACCCTTCCAGCTATAGGCTAAATCTCTGCTGCAGTACTCAAAAATAAACAGCTGTGATCCTCTGGGTATTAAACTATTCAGGCTCTCTTATGACTGTAAGGGACACAAACACAAGGCACGTATACACGTGCAGAGCCAAAAAGTAGAATCTTAATGGCCTTGGCTGGAAGACATTTTTAACATTTGGATAGTATTTGTTGCAATTATTATGCTGTAGCACCACCTTGCTTGCTATGAAGGAATTCAGGTGTACAAATGGTAAAATACATGCAAACCATGTACTTTATTGCTGTTCTCACCTGGAAAGTGTAGAACTTGCACTATTTTGGAAAAGCACATGAGCAACTGGTTCTGGCCCTGAGCCCAGGCAGCCAAAACCCCAAGGTTATGCTTTTTGTAACGCCAGCTTTCTCTAGGTTGTTCTTTTCCATAACCTGATTACTACTGGGAAGGGGGAAACCAAAGATACCTTACAATTTGGGTCCTACTGACAGAGACACTCATAACTCTCGCTCATAACTCTAGCATAAGGTAAAGATGTGGTCAATGCAACCTCTAAGAGCTTTTATTTTGAATGGAACATGCACATTGATAACGTGTTATGGTGAATTTGAATATAACATACTCTTTTAAATGTACTTGCCGAGGTGATTGGCTCTGGGGCAGATGCGTTCTGCAGTGGAGTGGGGAATCGGACAGGCAGGGCTAATTTTTCCGGCATCGAGTCCACTCGAAGGAGCTGCCAGGACCCAGCAGCCCTCGCGAGGGAGGTGAACGAGGTGAGAAGGAGGCGTAGGCGGAGCCAGCAGTGCCCCCTCCCCGGCCGTTCATATGCTGCCCCTAAGGAGCACGAGCGACCAGGAGCGCGGTGACCTTGACGGGGAATCAGGGCGTGGCGCATCAGAACGGAGTGGCGCGGCAGTTAGTGCGGCAGGTCGCGCAGGCAGGAAGGGCAGAGCATTCCCCCCCGCCCATACGAACACCTCCTCTAACAGCAGTCTACCGCTGCTAGCTCAGCTGCAATGCTGTACACCAGGCACAGTGCTCTCCAGGAAGTCTGTACACACCCAGACTGACTGCCTGGCTCAAAATTGCGGTAGTTCAGGTCTCTGGGTGCAGGGAGTGCCTGAGCCTGTTGCTACCACCTGCGGGGGGCAGAGAGACTGTGTGCGAGGTGCAAGCAAGTAGACGACCTGGTCTGCCTCGTGGCAGAACTCAAGGAGGAGGTCGAGAGGTTGAGGGATATCAGTGTGAGCGGGAGACAGACTTGTGGAGCGACTCCCTGTGTGGCCTGAAGGACTGGTGCCAGGGTGAGACACCCCAGACGCGGGTGGACCCCCTGCCTTGTCACCATTGGGCAGAGGGAGGGGACCTAGGAGTTGAGGAGGAATGGAAACAGGTCCCTGCTCGACATCGCAGGTGATGCCCCCCCTACCGGCCCCACCTTCCCAGGTGCCCTTATGCAACAGGTTTGAGGCCCTGGAGCTTGAGAGACTGTTAGCTGAGGAAGAGGTAGAAAGTCTACCCAGGAGGATGCCTAGGGCGAGGAAGTCGACTCCACGCCTCAGGACTGCCTTCACCAAGACACAAAGAAGGGTGATTGTTGTGGGTGACTCCCTTATCAGGGGAACAGAGGGACCTATCTGTCGGCCTGACCCTACCCGTAGGGAAGTCTGCTGCCTCCCTGGGGCCAGGGTCAGGGACATTGCCAGAAAGCTTCCCAGCCTGGTTCGCCCCTCTGACTATTATCCTCTTTTAATAGTCCAGGCCGGCAGTGATGACATTGAAGAGAGAAGCCTGAAGACCATCAAACGGGGCTTTAGGGGACTGGGTCGGTTAGTGGATGGAGCAGGAGCACAGGTGGTGTTTTCGTCCATCCCTATGATGGCAGGGAGGGGTACAGAGAGGACACAGAAAGCCCACCTGATAAACACGTGGCTCAGAGGCTGGTGCCAACACAGAAATTTTGTTTTTTCTGACCATGGGGTGCTTTACTCGGCACCCGGCCTGATGGCCGCAGATGGGTCCCTATCTCTAAGGGGAAAACAGATCCTGGGCCAGGAGCTGACGGTGCTCATTGAGAGGGCTTTAAACTAGGTGAGAAAGAGGACAGGGCTGAAACAAGGCTTGTTAGAGCTGTGCCAGGGGGAACAATGGCAAGGCTGGGAGAGAAGGCAATGGCCCAACTGAAGTGTGTCTACACTAATGCATGCAGCATGGGTAACAAACAGGACGAGGGAAGCCATCATGCGGCAGGCAGGCTACGACTTGTTTGCCATGATGGAAATGTGGTGGGACCACTCTCATGACTGGAGTGCTGCAATGTCTGGCTGTAGGCTCTTCAGAAGGGACAGGCAGCATGGAAGGGGTGGTGGTGTGGCTCTCAATATCAGAGAGAGTTTTGAAATCGCGGAACTTGAGGCTGGGAATGATAAGGTTGAGTCCCTATGGGTTAGGATCAGCGGGAAGGCCAACAAGGCAAGCATCCTGGTGGGGGTCTGTTATAGGCTGCTGAACCAGGATGAGGAGACTGATGAGGAGTTCTACAGGCAGCTGACAAAAGTGTGAAATCGTCAGCGCTTGTTCTTGTGGGGGACTTCAAGTTCCCAGATATATCCTGGAAGCACAACACAGCCCAGAGAAAGCAGTCTAGGAGGTTTCTAGAGAGCGTGGAAAATAGTTTCCTGACACAGCTGGTTAGTGAGCCTACCAGGGGAGGTGCCCCGCTAGACCTTCTCTTCACAAACAGAGAAGGACTGGTGGGAGATGTGGTGGTTGGAAACTGTCTTGGGCAGAGTGACCATGAAATGGTAGAGTTCTCCGTTCCTGGAGAAGCCAGGAAGGGGAACAGTAAAACCGCTGCATTGGACTTCCGGAGGGCCAACTTTGAACTGTTCAGGACACTGGTTGGTAGAGTCCCTTGGGAAGCAGTTCTGAAGGGCAGAGGAGTCCAGGAAGGCTGGGCGCTCTTCAAGAAGGAATTCTTCGTGGCACAAGAGCAGTCTGTCCCCACGTGCCCAAAGATGAACCGGCGGGGAAGAAGACCGGTCTGGCTGAACAGAGAATTGCGGCTTGAGCTTAGCAGAAAAAAGAGGGTTTACAATCTTTGGAAAAGAGGGTGGACCACTCGGGAGGACTATAAGGATGTTGCGAGGCAGTGAAGGGACAAAATTAGAAAGGCCAAAGCTCATCTGGAGCTCAATCTGGTGACTGCTGTCAAAGACAACAAAAAATGTTTTTACAAATACATTAATGCAAAATGAAGGACTAAGGAGAATCTCCAGCGTTCACTGGATGCGGGGGGGAACTTAGTTACGAAAGATGAGGAAAAGGCGGAGGTGCTTTGTGCCTTCTTTGCCTCAGTCTTTAGCGGCAAAACCAGTTGCTCTCTGGATAGCCAGTACCCTGAGCTGGCGGAAGGGGATGGGGAGCAGGATGTGACCCTCACTATCCGTGAGGAAATGGTTGGCGACCTGCTACGGCACTTGGATGTACGCAAGTCGATGGGGCCAGATGGGATCCACCCAAGGATACTGGGAGAACTGGCAGAGGAGCTGGCCAAGCTGCTTTCCATCATTTATCAACAGTCCTGGCTATCGGGGGAGGTCCTAGTCGACTGGCAGCTAGCAAATGTGACGCCCATCTATAAGAAGGGCAGGAGGGCAGACCTGGGGAACTATAGGCCTGTCAGTTTAACCTCAGTGCCAGGGAAACTCATGGAGGAGATTATCTTGAGTGTCATCACGTGGCACTTACAGGGCAACCAGGTGATCAGGCCCAGTCAGCATGGGTTTCTGAAAGGCAGGTCCTGCTTGACGACCCTAATCTCCTTCTATGACAAAGTGACGCGCTTGGTGGATGAGGGAAAAGCTGTGGATGTGGTCTACCTTAACTTCAGCAAGGCTTTTGACACCGTTTTCCACAGCATTCTCCTCAAGAAACTGTCTGCTTGTGGCTTGGACTGGCGTACACTTTGTCGGGTTAAAAACTGGCTGTATAGCCGGGCCCAAAGAGTCGTGGTGAATGGAGTCAAATTCAGCTGGAGGCCGGTCACTAGTGGCGTTCCCCAGGGCTCAGTACTGGGGCCGGTCCTCTTTAATATCTTTGTCGATGATCTGGATGAGGGGATCGAGTGCACCCTCAGTAAGTTCACAGATGACACCAAATTAGGTGCTTGTGTCGATCTGCTCGAGGGTACGAAGGCTCTGCAGGAGGATCTGGATAGGCTGGACCAATGGGCTGAGGTCAACTGCATGAAGTTCAACAAGGCCAAGTGCCGGGTCCTGCACCTGGGGTGCAATAACCCCAAGCAGAGCTACAGGCTGGGAGATGAGTGGTTGGAAAGCTGCCTAGTGGAGAAGGACCTGGGAGTATTGGTGGATAGTCAGCTGAATATGAGCCAGCAGTGTGCTCAGGTGGCCAAGAAGACCAACGGCATCCTGGCTTGCATAAGAAGCAGTGTGGCCAGCAGGTCTAGGGAGGTGATTGTCCCCCTGTACTCAGCTCTGGTGAGGCCGCACCTCGAGTACTGTGTTCAGTTTTGGGCCCCTCGCTACAAGAAGGACATGGAGGTGCTTGAAAGAGTCCAGAGAAGGGCAACGAAGCTGGTGAGGGGTCTGGAGAACAAGTCATACGAGGAGTGGCTGAGGGAGCTGGGTTTGTTCAGCCTGGAGAAAAGGAGGCTCAGGGGCAACCTTATTGCTCTTTATAAGTACATTAAAGGAGGCTGTAGCGAGGTGGGGGTTGGTCTGTTCTCCCACATGCCTGGTGACAGGACGAGGGGGAATGGGCTAACGTTGCACCAGGGGTGTTTTAGGTTGGATATTAGGAAGAACTTCTTTACTGAGAGGGTTGTGAAGCATTGGAATGGGCTGCCCAGGGAAGTGGTGGAGTCATCATCCCTGGAGGTCTTTAAAAGACATTTAGATGTTGAACTTAGCGAAATGGTTCATTGGAGGACTTGTTAGTGTTAGGTCAGAGGTTGGACTCGATGATCTTGAGGTCCCTTCCAACCTAGACATATCTGTGATTCTTTGATTCTGTAACCTATTCTGTAAAATTGACCCTGTCTTTAAAATTTTATAGATCCTAACTTAATATTTTAATGATTACAAAGATACTGCAGCCTCTCTTTTCCTTTCTGTATCAGATAATGAAACTCCAGAGTAATTATTACTTTATTGTATGTGCTCTTATTTAAGTAATTCCCCTGATCTCTGCAGTCTGTTAATCAGCTTCTAGGTTGTACAAATCAGTATAACACTAAGTGCATTGTGGTCAAATTCACCAGAAAAAGGCAGATATAAGTATCACATAAATCCTTGTAATTCGAAGTGACACCCATAGCTCAGGGCATTAGCACTGGATTAGTTACTACACAATGTAATTGTTTATGCTGTTTTGCAGTGTAATACAGACAAGGCTACACAATCAGAGCTTTCACAGACATAAACAGACATCATACACTGTAATTATATTTGTCTGCAAGATTATAATAATCATAGATGGCAGGTATTATAAAGCAGTCCTTTTTTTTTTTCTTTTTTTTTTTTCCTGGTTAACCCATTCAGTATACTCATCTCAATCCAAAAGCAGTTTCTAGTATCAGAGTAAAAGTCTGTTTTTCCTATTTTCCTATGGTGGGAATTCTCCATAAAACAGATGAAAAAACCGAAATATTAATTTACATTTTGCCTTTTTACTTAGTGCTGTAATGCATACTATTTCCTTTTGACACAGATTTTCTCTTTTACTTTTTGTCTGAGTACTTCTTAGGAGTTTAAAGCAAAAGACCCTAAAACCACTTCAGAAATGCCCCTCAGAAACAAAGGTTTATGTATGACTTACAATTAGCACGGTGTCATACTCTGTAAATAAACACATAAGGATTTTATCGTAAAGCTACTGAACGCGCTTCTGTTTTTAGAGCATAGATAACCCTTTTTATGCCAAATATAACAAAACCTACATTCTTGTACCGAGAGTGCAAAAGGTACAGACATTAAGAAATGGGTGAGTCTGAAAAAATCTTCACATAACGGAAGTTTCCTGTATTTTCCCTTCCTTTTTTTTTTTTTTTTTGTTTTTGTTTTTTCTTTTTTAATTTGGTGAAGAGAACCTTGACACTCTCATGTTGTGCAAACTCAGTGCTATGACACCACTGAGAAACTGGAAGGATTACAAGGAATGAAAGTATCGGAACCTTGTAGGATATGGCCTATATCAGACATTAAAAAAATAGGAGGTGACTAACATGGAAAAATTGATTTTACAAGAAGTAGCCATAACAGTTAGTTCGAGAAGAAGTGTTTGATGTGTTACATAGAGGCATAACAGGGTAGAACGGTATAAACCAAGAAGGAATTTTTACTGACTAAGCTGTGGAAAGTTACATGTACATGAGTGAGGGAAGAAATGTAAGCTCATTCTCTTGGAAGAACATTTAAAAATAAATAAAACAATCTAAAAAGCATGCCATTCTGGACCCTTTGACCCCAGATGTTACCTAAGTGAGTTGGAAGAAAGGGATGGAGCCCTGTTTTAAGCATTGAGAAAGACCGTGAAGTCATACATACATGTTCACAACCACATCACATAGTATGTAGAAGACGTATCATGTTAGCTGATACTATTTAATGGTTTAAAATCTTTTCAGCACCATACCATGCTAGTTATCCTAAAGAAGTCTGGTCTAATTGTAGCAGATCCTGTTTGATGATGGACTTTCAGAGCGCAGTAAAATCTGACAGTAATTATGAAAGAAGTGTGTCTGATACAAAATTTCTTTCTGGAGCTGCTCCTTTTTGAGGCAGCTGCCCTGGGAAGCAAAAGAATAACATACAATAACAAATACAATAACAAAGATGTGCAAAATTATGATATCCCCACCCCACTTCATTTGTGAATATAATGCCACTATGGAAACTTGAGGCCTAGGCTACTGCTCTACTTCATCTCATAATGAAACTTAAAGCTTCCAGCCTACACTGTAAGTCTTTCAACTGTCATCTTTGGATAGCACCTTTTAAATAACAGAGTTGGACTTTCATTGGGAGCTGAAAGTCTAAAACAGTGTTTAAAATCATCTACATCTATCTCCATATGCTAATATATGTTGTCTTTGTATATGATTACTGGAAATAATGAGATATCATACGATAATTGATGTATTCAACCAAACTGTCTGTACTGTTGTCTGTGCTGCTTTAGATGTATTTGTGACTGGTCCCTGATCAAATACCTGTGTTGGAAGAATAGAGTTTTCTTAGCCATAAAACAAGTCTGATTATAACCCTATTCCAATACCTTTCAGAGCAAGTAACCTGCCATCTGAGCCAACCTGTACTTCTTACTTTTTTTTTTTTTTTTTTTTTTTTTTTTTTTTTTTTTTTTTTTTTGAACATGCATTAATGCATTATCCATCTGGTAAACCTGGTAAACCAGACATTGTGACTCATACTCACGTTTACCTGAAATTTATCTGAACTGCTACTCTGTTATCCAGTATTTTAGACTCTCTATAAAGATAGATATCAGTTGAGTTGGAACTCAACTTCACAAATTTAAAATTCACAAATTTAAATTAGACTTGAGTTCTAGCCAGTCTTTCTACTAGCACTCATTTCTCTATACACTCTGATGGCTCAACATGAACCCTTCTACTGCCTTTGTTTTGTACAGAAGTAAAATGGTGGTTCTCATTTTCTGCAGTTATGGTACTGAGAAAGATAAGAAACATATAGCTAAGAAACATAAACTCATTTTCTGTTTTACTCCATTTCTATGCCAGCTCCATCCTTTCTGCTCATGGAATTGCACTAATTACCAGTGCTGTAATAAATGTTTTATTTACATCTACAGCTTACACATATTGTATGCACTAGCATTTTCCAAACTCATATTTTATCTTGTTGTTTATTTTTATAAAGTTCAGCCATTAGACTTTTGTTATTGTCCAATTTTTATGTAAATATATATATGTGTAAATATTGAGAAAATAAATAACACAGAATTTAAAACATGCATGAAGTTAGCGTAAATCCTTCTCTGAGCCTGTTATCAATATATGTTATATGCTTACTTTAATTCCCTACATGAATCAGTTTTTTCAAAGTCATCCTTTGTGCATATTTCCTGCTCATACTGTGGTCCTTTAGCCAATAAACAGACTAGTCAGTTTTCCTGAAACAGGCAGAAGGAATGAACTTCAAGTCAGCTCTCTGCTTTTCATCCTTAGGCCTTCTGTTTAGGTTATTTGAAATGTATGTACTGCCACCTCCAAATTATCTTAATGCTGAAAAATATTTTGCCATTTGTATTTAAAGTGAGATTAACAGCAGAGATTTGAAGTGGTGAATTGGCACAACATAGAATTTTTATTTGCTCTGCTGAATATCAGAAAGGACTTGTGTGAGGAAGAAAAGGAATAATGAATCGATACTTTGATAAAGGCATACACAACTTCTGTCAGCCCTCTAGCTACTTTTTGGTATGTCAGTATTATCACCTTTCTTATCACTAAACATGATTCTTCAGCACTCTAAGAATTACTGTTGTATAGAAAAAATAAAAAGCAAAACATGCCTCTTCCAATTATTTCTAAGAACTACTACAGAGATTTTTCTTCTTTGCTAACATCTTTGTTGATGCCAAATACTTTTGGCATATTGGGCATCCCTAAACAGACTTGCAGGTTGGTGTATTTACAATGTATTGCTTGAAAGGGCATCTGTATATGATCTTATTGACATCAAGCTTAATTAACAGCAGAGAATTGGTAATGCTACTATTATTATTATAAAAAAGATTCAATTCTTTGTTGCAGTGTACTGCTGTGTCTGTCCATATAAGTATCACAACTATGTTACCGTAGCGTATTACCACTGAGGTGCTATGACTATCTAGAACCATAAATAAATTCACTGTAAATTACACTAATCTGATTCAAACGTGATGAAACATTTTTAATACAGCCAGGCAGAAGCTTGCATTACAGTTTTACACTTTTTTTACTCTAAAGAGGCAGAGAGCCCATATAGTATTATTATATAGGATTTTTTTTTTCGTGAAAATGGTCTTCAGTACATCACTGACTGAAATTTAGAATCCTTTTTAATGAACTTTATAAGAAATGAGAAGGAAAAGCAGATAGTTTGCAAAGACAATGTTCTTTCACCAACTACATGCATTTTCTTGGAAGCATTACATGAAATGTTTTGTCAATAACATAGTTAATCTGATATTTAAAAAGTAGTGCAAAAAACTTCATATAGCTACTTTTATGCACTGAACGGTAAGTACTTGCATAAACTTCATCACAGACTTATCTGTCAGCGCTTTGTTTTTTGGCCTGGCTGCTAATGAAATCACTGAAAATGATTTGCTGTTGTCTTTAATAGAACATTTCCTACAGAAGCATAATTTTCCCAAACTAAGGAGGTTGCTTCTCTGTGAAAACAGACAGATAAAAACACAACTCTGCAGGAAACAGCTTCTGAAGGCTGACATAACTTGCCACACTGCTACACCAAATATTGTCAGATGGCAGAGAGCCATTGTAAAGGCTTTTATTGCAGTATTCTTGCCAATCCTGTTTGCCATAAAGGCTTATTGGGCTTTCACTGGTTACAATCCCAGTCAAAATTGCTTAACAATTTGCTGCTGAGAGCTTGTGAGGTACAATGGTTGTAAAAAAGGAGCATTTTTTTCTGCTCTCAAGAAACACACCTACCAAGAAGGAATGCTCTTACTGTAGGAATTGGAATAAACAGTAAAAATATGGAGTGATCCTCAAGAATCTTTAAAGAAATGCAGCTGTAACTAAAACACGTCACACATCTAATGAGTCAGTATTTTCAAAATGAGGTTTTATAATTCAGCCTTACTTTAGAGCAAAAGAGACTAATACAATAGAGGGAGTTTGAGAAATTATGGATGCATCTGAAAAAGCTGAAAAATATTTCTTGTTAACTCCCAGGGTTATTACTGAAAATACTCTTTCAACTGAAGCCTGGACAGGGAATGTGAAAAAAAAACATTGTATTTCTTAACAGTAAATGGTGACTTTTCTTGGAAAAAAGCAAAGGCCTCAACACTGGTTAGTTTACAACAATTTGCAACTGATTTCTGAAAATGAAAGTAGCATATTTATTTTTCAAGGTATTAAAGAAGCCATTATCATAACACTCAGTAATACATTTCCTGGTTCAGAATATATTTTGGCTATAATCCTAATTTGCATCTGTTTAAGCTAGATCATGGGGTTAGCCTTCCAAGTCCTGAAAAATATACATGACAAAATAAGAGAGACTACAAATTGAGTATAAAACCAACATTTATCATCATCATGTGGGGTTTGATGAAAGCAGCTTGATATTATTACATACATAATTTCATTGCTAATTAAAAATATATTTCTGTGCTTGTTTGTAGAAAAAAGAGAAATGAATACAAATGCAATGGAAGGCAGTGCAAGATCCATCTCAATTAATGAAAAATAGAACACAAGGCTATTATTGTACTTGTCTTGGATGTTGTTTCATGACTGCTGATTAAGTTATACTGCTCAAAACAAGGCAAAACACCAAAACATGTAAATGCTTGAATATATCCAATGACATTTAATAAGGCTTTCAAGGATGTAGCTAATTTTAGCATAGTGTACAAAGCCAAGAAAACAGGAGTCGCCAAATGAAACTTGGCTAGAAGACATGTGAGGGAATCAATGGGATCTGAAAATAATGCCCTATCTATATTTTCAGGGGTGTTTTGATATAATTCTTGTCTCCTTATTCAGATGTTAGTCTGAACTTTAGTCTTCCACAAAACAAATGACATTTCTTTCCTGTCCTCAGGAAGGTAAGACATCCTGAGAATCCTTCTGAAGTGGACCCCAATGGAGACACACACACTTAAGCCTCTTACTGCTACTGCATATAGAAAGAAGGAAGGTATGGGAAGTATGTCTGTGGGGCAAGGTAAGAATATGTAATGATGGCAATGGGTGGAAGGATCAAAAAGAGAGGGAGTGATTGGTAAAGAAATCAAAAAACCTCCTCTGTCCTCTACTTTTTATAAAAAAATGGTATTAAGAAATTCCCTGTTAATTCTGATAATGCAGAATTGCAGACAATATTAGGTGCATATAACCTGTATTTTGATATCTGGTTTTGTGCTGAAAGGGGAATTTCTGAAGTTATTGTGTTATGGCAAGTTGAAATCTGTTGCCTGCCATTGCAATTCAGCACAGCTGTCTCTCCCCTGTCACAGGACACACAGCTTTCTATGGCTGAATTTTGAATGTAGCCAAAAAATTTACCAAAACATTCACTGCTATATTAAAATAGGTGACCCCACTTTTGAGTTATCTGTACCAGACTGTGTTCCACCAACAATCATTATGTGAAGAACACAGCTACTTATTCTTATTCCACTGTGGCACGAGACGGATGCTTGTCCTGCTTGTTCTGTCCTAAGCTGTCAGTTCTGGTAAGGGGTTTTGTGCAAAACTTTCAATGGAACTGCAATTAAAATATATTGAAATATTGTTGTATCATCTTTCTATGAGGCAAGACAAACTCCTACCAGGTCAAATCTACACATTGAATTGCAAAATTGAAGCATGCAATTAGAAACAGAAAATATAAAAAATATAAAAATAAAATAATAATCCAATTACTAAATGAATGAATGCTTATTCACCCTGACGACTTTTATCTGAAAAGTAAGACTACACTCACATTTTTTTCCTGTAATTGTTTCCTGCAGAGTTGTGGATTATGGTCTTTGTTGTTAGGTCCTCTTTAAACTCACAAATCCATGCAGTGTTATCTTAGTTCAAGTAAGAATCAGGCCCAATGAGGACTGGATAGAGAAAACTGCAGCCTAAACAGATTGGAAACCCACAGAAACAGAAAGAAGTGAAGAAATAGAGAGGTGGCTGTTTATGTGGGTGGCTCTGAGAAGCACAGGGGCAAAGTTACACCCATAGATGCTCAGAGTGCAAGAACAGCAACAACTAACAGAACCTCCACAAGCTGACAACAATGTCCTAACAGATCTGAGAGTGGGATGCTACCTTAGGAGTCACTCTTGAACTGGAGAGACAGCCAACATGCAGACATGTAGCTGATACATATAAGATGCTGCTTTTTGTAGCTTGTTGTTAGTCCACTAGACTTACAAAACATAACAATGCTTATATTTCCAAAGTTACTGGAACACTAGGAAAAATGCTTGTCTGGTTTCTTTTGGGGAAAAATAGAGAGCTTTTTTTCCTCCCATATCCTAGTCTCTGCTCTCATCCATCCTCCGTGCCTTTTTAAATGATAAGAACGCTGAAGTCAGAGCTGACACTCAAGATTTGGCCCCAAAGGATGAAGAAAGCATAGCAGCTCAACTATATAGAAATAGTACTTTTGGGGTAGAAGTTGTGTTCAAATTTTTCTGACCTGAAGTCAATAGTGTGGCACGCCTGACAAAGCTAATTCACGATTTAACGGGAAAAATGCATAAATATATAAAAGTTGATGTTATATACACTGAAAAGCATCTCTGTGTGTTACTGCAATGTATATAGGTGGAGCTGGTCAAATATTTTGAAAGACCATGCAAAAGCATATGTTCAAATTTTGAGCAGCTATTCAAATTAACTGTCCTTATATACCTCATTATTTTGCTGTTTACAAGCACTCACATTCCTACCAGCTCTATGGAAGTACTATTTTTCAGAGAAGAAACCCTTTTAAGTTAACTAAACTATTGACTATTTTCTTTTTTTTTTTTTTTTTTTTTTTTTTTTAAAGCAAGTACTGTAATCATTCAATAATAGGTAGAAACAAGCTATGACCTTTCACACACCACATATTATAAAGAATTCATGAACAACCTTAGCCTGAATTTATTAGCATGAACTGTTATTCAAGACTTTCTAATGGCAAATAAATTTGACTGTGTGATTGTCCAGTTTTTAGGAGTGGCTAGGCTGCTCAGCTGAGCAACAAGAAGAAATGCAAAAGTGACTCTGCCACTATTGTACTTACAAAGCCCTCAGGTTAATAGGGAATGCTTTGATCTTATGGCACAAATTAACACTACCTCAGGGTTCCTTTAATTTAGGCTATCTTGCAATAGCTTCTAGCAGTCAGGGATTATTGGATGAAAGCAAATCAGCTTGTTGTGAGCCGGGAATCAGGAGAGCTCTATTCAATAATTCTTGATGGTACTACCGAATCTTTGGGTGATATTAGGAAGCATTAATCTTTCTGTCTTCTGCTGCTGTATGAAGAAGCAGCACTAACATCTCTGTACTTTATAAAAATTTTGTAATTTTTTTATTTTTTATTTTTTGGATGGGATAGGGGAGAAACTTGGTGCATAACCTAGAAAATTCTGTGATTCTGTAAAACCTTAGAAGTCTGCTCTAACAGTTTTGTCAGTCTTTGGCTGGTCTGTGACAGAAGAGTCCCCAGCTCATAGTTTCAGTTTACAGGTTGGGCTGCAAAGTATGAAAGATTTTTGGTTTCTTTGTGTCTTTTAGCATACTAAAGAAATGAAGATATCCACAACCATCCAGGCCTGGTAAAAATCTTTTCAGTGTGCACTTCTGTGAAATAAAATGTATTCTCTCTATATATAATAATGATACTCATGGATTTGCACATATGCATGAATAATTTTCTGGAGTGAGGCACTCTCCAAAGCCCAGCATTTCTGATGTGTTGCAATTAACACACTGCTCAGGGAAAACAGATCTTAATATGATGCTGTGTGTGTAAAGACTGAAAAAATATAAGTGTATGTTCTTAGCAGTTTTATCATTTGGATTTTTATTTTTTTCTGGTTAGGAAGATGGCAACTGAAGCTTGCTGAAATTGTATTACCATGTATTAATCACGTCCTTTACTTTTAGTAATGCAAAAATAAAAGTTTGCAAAATAATTGATTTTTCATTAAGTTTTAAAACAAACCCTTGCTGATATTTCAATCTAGCTTGTATGCATGAATTTCAGAAAAAAGAATGAAAATTTCCCCAGCTGAAACTTTTGCTACAGCTTGACAAATTATCCTTGATTGTTCACACATACTTTATTAAATACAGTCAGAAATCTCTGCAGGCAAGTTTTCTATCAGCTGTATTATCTGAAAAATAATCTAGCTATTTTATCTGAAAAATAATCACATCATATTGTGTAGACAGACATAAAGTCATTTCTAAGTTCTACAAAAACCAGACACCATTGTGTACCTAATGCAAAGGAAACAGAAGAGGTGATGTTCTCAGGTATATAAAATATTTATGGGTTTACAGTAACATTGACAGTAGTGGCAGGCTACTCTCAAAATGCTTCAGAGAATCCATTTGATTATTTAGTTGACATATGTACAGAATTCTATCCTCTGATATGGAGGTGGAAATCTTCGTTTAACATATAACATTGGGAATATTCTTGTGTTTTTCCTGGGGAGAAATATATAAAAGATTGTCTGGGGTTGTTTCCACTTAATGCCCTTCTCATGGACAAGAAATGGGAGTGCAGACATCAAAGTAAAATATTACTAATTTTTGAAATAGCATTTTGGAGTTAGATTTGCACATTTTGAGTCTGTTACCAGTTTGTGCAGATTCATGAGAAAATTATGTGACCTTGATTTTATCACCTAAGTCATGCTTGCCAAAATTTACCAGAAATGCTGTTTTATTTCCAGTATAAATAAGGAACACTTGAGGGCATATGTGTACCTATCTGTATGCACACGATTCCAGTTTGTTCCTTGCAACAACTGAAATCACAGATGTTGCTCTGTAGTTTATCTGTCACATTATATGAAACAGAGAAAAATATGATAAATTTTAACATTCCTTCTTCCTTCTTGAATAACTACAGCTCAGCAAAATTCTTATGAACTCCTGGAGATTTTACATTGGCATGGTTTATCTTTGGTGAAAATGGCTTAAAGCCATTTTCTAACTGTCATATATATCTAGGCAAGGAAACATAAACACATTGAATGGAAAGATAATGCAGGTACATGAGTGACATTTAATAATCAACAATATCTGCTGCACATAAAGAATAATAACTTTTTCATTATTTATGTCTTGCCATAAGTGTAGATAGGCTTCAAAGTCAAGGCTTGCGGAATTATTAATGAACCAAACACGAAATATTTTCAACGTGCTCAGAAGACCTAACCTAGCTCAAGTCCCAGCTGAGGAGGAAAGCAAGCTCAGAGCAACTAGGGAGCTATAAGAAAATTAACCATGCTATGAATGGGGGAGACATAGCCCAAGTGCACAGCTGTTCTATGCGCTTTCAAAAAGCTAATGCATTAAATAGTTAATCTTTCATTAACAGTGTGTAATCAGTTGGCATGATTTGCTCAACACACAAGAAAACTGGTGACTGCCCCCCTGAGTGTGTAGTTCCAAGCGTCAGCTTAATCAGCCTTTGGAGAAACCTTACCTCACTGTTTTAGACACAAAATATGGCAACTGCATTTTTCTTCTTTCGCAAATGTATAAAGTAAAATAAGAAGAAAAAATAGAACAAAAGGGGAGAAATCAAAACAAACTTTTCACTTTTTTTGGAATGGAGTGAAGGATCAACACTGAGTTATGAAAAGAGTTTGCAGATTAATCTGTGGATAAATACATTTTGTCAGCAGCACCTGCCATTGCAAAGGAGCAAGAAAAGGCTCAGAGACCAACATCAAGGCAAGGATACTCTTCAGGTATGCTGCCTCCTTTGGAAGGATGCCTTTATTTACTCCCTAAAGGAGGTGAGTCCAGCTTGTGGTGTTGGTGTTGATGGTATAAGGAGGAATAAGGAGGAGTGAGATGGGGGATGGGGCTCCAGGAAGACTCTTCCACTAGTCACAGCCACTGGGGTTTAATGCGATCTATAAACTCATCTGTCTGTTTACATACCAGCAAATGATACGTCTCTCTGATCCACTTACATTTTCAAGCCTAATGTATACACAGGGCACTGACGCTGTGTATACAAGACACAGAGATGGCTGGGGGCTGTGTGCTGTCCCTGCTTTCACAGCACACTGTCACTCTTATAAATAAAGCATTCGCTCGGGAAAAGAGTCTGAGAGCTGGAGAGCCACGTTGCGTGCAAATCCAGCTCAGTGCCTGAGCTTCCTCGAGGTTGAGCCTAATCCTAACTGACATGTTACAGTAAAAGTACTTTATAAAATCAATATTAAATTCACAGCCTTTGACATCCTGGGACATCAAAGATAAAGGGGAAATAAGCCGTGGAGTAAACAGTCCTGCAGCTATGCCAGTTGCTCAAGGAGAGAGGCAAAGGAAGACACAGGAGACCACGGGGTAAATTAGTGCAGTGCTAGTTTTGTTTTTATACTAAGGTCTTGACATCAATGAAAACATTATAAAAACAGCACGCAAACTCTTACAAACAAGAAAAAATATTAGGAAAGACCCACTCAGTTACAAACTCATATAACCTTTTAAGGTTAAAAGGGTAAAATGCTACCTATGCAAGCCACAGTATTAGCTTCCTCTTTCAGTAAATTATACCTAAGAGTGTTAAGATTAAAAAAAAAACAAACCACACACACACAAAAACAAAAAACAAACAACAACACACCAATAACCAGCCAGGTATCACTGAACTAAAGAACCACTGGGCTAGAATTTGACTGACTGCACAATTGTAACCTGATCGTATCATTCCCACTTTCTTCACTGTAGACCCGTGTGTATTCTACAGTCATCCAAACTGACATAAAGTCAGCCATTGTAATGGTTGTGCTATGGGTGTGAAGTACAAATTGTATGGGTAATTGAGCCAAAAGAAGGACTTGAACAATGGTGGAGCTCCTTGCATGCGGAATCCCAGATTCCATCCTCCACATGTAAAATGACAAGAGTGGTACTTAAAAAAGTAATGCTGGTTTTAAGTAAAGGCAAAAGGAAGACTGGGATGAGTTCATTACTGGAAAATACCCCTTCTCCTCCTTTACATTCTCCAAGCCATTACCTATTGATGAATAAATGTGAATAGTCTTGGTGCAAGGTTGTGCAAGTCAAGATGATGAGTAGACAACTTCTTATCACAGAATTCCATTATGTGAGTTGAAAATGTTCCTTGCTATTTCGTAGTTTTTGTGTAGACAAGTTTGTAGCTCTAATGACTCTCTGTGGTCCTTGTACCAACCTTGAGAACAGACTTGATTCACATAAAACATCTGATATGCAAGCACATCTAGTCAGAAAAGGTAGTGAAAAGGGTAGAAAAAATAACTCTTTTGCATAGTGAACTCTGCTAAAATTATAATCTAAGTGATATAATCAGTGACTTTTCTGATCAAACTTCTAATGTGTTTTTAATGCATGGGAAAATGACACACAAAACTTTATTAGCTTGCTGTATCACACAATATTGTTACCAGCTATTCCCCACTGGTTACTATCTCTAATGAGACTACTGGTACAATTTAGGGAAGAAAGAGAAAATTAATAGGCTTGTTAGAATACAATATGGACACAGATTTTTACATATGTGTCCAACAACTATTTTTACTTAACATTTCTTCAAGGAAGATGCTTCCCTCCAATGCCTAGGAAGACCCATAATTTCAATAATATCCAGCCCTGAAATTAGGAAGAGCTAGGCACCTAAAAGTAACTTTGAGTAGCTTTGTTGCAAATAGTTGAGGGTAACAGATGAATTAAAGAAGAAAAGATTGCAGGAATGATAACAGGAACGTGGTAGACCAAACCCATGGTGATAAATGGAGGAAGTCACCTCATCTCTCCTCATAGGAGGACATACACATTTTCAACTTTGCAAATGAATATGTTTATTTAGTTATTTCTGCTGATGTCAACATTTATGAGATAATACAGGGGGAGGAAGAAACAATATTAGTACTAAAAAAAACACTTTGTGGCAAAGAAAATATCAGAAAGGTCTATTCTACCAGCTTCCCTGAGCACTTAACTGTGACACATATCTGATTTTATCAGGATAAATGAAATCTTTGTCAGCAAGCAGGATGGAACCATATTAAAAGCTATTACTAAGACCAAAGAAATCTTTAGCCTAAGGCTGGTGTCTTCATCCAGAGGGAAAAAACAAACAAACAAACAAACAAAAAAACCTCACTGCCTCATTTAAATATAGTGCCAGGCCTCAGTGACCAACAACCAGTAATGACATCCATGGCTGCCTTTCTGGATCTTTCACGTGCTTGGCAGCATGCCAATTACAGAGTTAGAAGAGAGCCAAAGGCTGGATCAAATAATTACTTTATCCATTATTTTATCCTTGTAGGATAAAAAAGTGAAACTGCCACTGGTAGCTACCAGAAGTGAATGCTCTTCAGCTTGCTGTACTGAGCCCACAGGATTCAGTTCAAGGACATCTGATACCTCAAAAGGAACTGAATGTGTCTGGCCCTGTGGAAGACCCATGATGAGAGATTTAAGGATGTCACATAACTTGAAAGGTACTCCTCACACCAAAAGGGAACTCAGGAAAGCAAAGGTTTTTTTTTTTTTTTTTTTTTTTTTTTTTTTTTTTTTTTTGAGAGCAGAGTGGAAGGCGGGTATGTATTCAAACCTATTGAAGACGTGAACAAGCTGCCTAATTATAGTTTAAAACAAAAAAATCTTTCCCAGTGCTTACTGCTGCTACTCCCACACCCTCAAAAAATAAAAAGAATTCCTACTGTTGTATTAGAGACTTAATTTTTGTATTCTATGTGATGCTCTGTGGCATTATAAAAATGACAAAACTAATGTACAAAAGGAAATAAAATATTGAAACAGACATTTGATTTTCTTGAGGTGACAATACTGTTCATCTTACTGGGTACTATGACACATTTCATAAATATTTTTTATTCTGTTCTGTATATATTTACACAAAGTATTTATAATCTCATCTGAACAGCTCACAGCAGTGTCCTAAACAACATGAATAACATCTGTTACATATCATTTACTTTTTCATCAACCCAAAAGAGGAGGCACATACAGTTGGTGCCTCATTTTTGTAAGGCTGATAGGATAATTTTTGTGTTGTTTTGCTAGAATAGTTTTGGATGGATCTTTTTGTTGGACATGGTTGCTTGCTACTACAAATTTCCATACTGCTGTGCACTTAGATACTTAGAGATGGCAGCATAAAAAATATATATATATATTTGAATGGCAGATTTCTGGAACTTCTGGTTTCCTTTGTTCAATCATTCCATGACGGCTGAGTCCTTTAGGATATTTTGGTAAATTTAATGAAGATTCACTGATAGACAGTTAATAGACTCCAGTTTGCCCAAGAGGCAGGTTAAGTATTTCCCCATTTTCAAGAATGTTTTGTATATGATAAGCTCAATGAATAGAAACGGTACCATTTTACAGTCTCTCTGAGGCAAATGTGACCCAGAAGTCTATTCTTTTGGGTCCAGGTTCACATTTGATCAATATACATTCAGTACCTGCAATTTTAAGGCTGTACAGTGGTGACTGTGAGTCAAAAGAAACAGTATGAAGTACGTTAGTTAAAATGTTAGTAGTTTGAGTTACTACATTCATGCCTGATTCTACTTTGATTTTAGTTGGAAAAAAGGTTGGCTACATTATACCTGCCCAGAGATGGGTACTATTACATAATGATGTAATAGTGTAGAACTATCCTTCTGCTTGTTCCTTCAGGAAATAACACTTTAAATAAGGTGTCTTCTGCAAAGTGTGCCTGAGAGTATAGCGGTATGCTCAACATAAAATAGATAGGCAATAAATATTCAAAACATTACACAGCATTATAAATTCGTATAACCACAAATGTTAAATTGTACACAAATAATTTATTACAGCCTCTCAAAGTATATTCGTTATGAATAGCTACAAACTTAGGATAGTAAATCCATAAAGCAAAGTCTTAAGCACAAAATGCTATATCTACTTGGTAATCTATGTTCTTATTCCTTCCATAATATTCAAGTCTGCTGGGCTCTGTCCCTTATCTTTCTAAGCAAGATTTGAGTTAATATCTCAAAATGATCTCTTAAGTAAATTAATCACATTCTCACTTTATCATGCAGAAAAATAAGTATTTCCCTCTGCTTTGTGTGTCCAGTTCTTTGTCTATAGTAGTAATGAGAGATCAGACAAGAGATTCAGATATAAGATTTTGCTTGATATTGCATAGTGCTGTTTTTAGCTCAGCAAGCCATGGTTATTTATGGTTCATTTCCAGGCAGTCATGCGTAAGAATCTCAGCCATAAGGTCTATGAACTGCAGTGGACTATTGTACTACTAGCCTTTTACTTTATATTCTGATAAGACCACACATGGAACAAGAGAGTAGTTTTTCATTACTAGAAATTGGTACACAGAAGTGGTCCAAATTAGGTGATACACAATCACAGTAGTTATTAAAAAGTCAAAATTTGCATATCATCATTATGCATTCATTATTCAAAATATGTAAGATAGCAAGGCTATATACAGGGCATCACAACTTTACCCCACTATCACTGAGCACTAATTAAATAATCTGAATCTGAACTGAAATTCTTTGGCTGAGCTGTGTGTAGGAAGTCCATGTTTTTAATTATACTCTTGAATAACAATTATCCACTTTTACTGATACAAAAGCTTTCTTCTTCCTGAAAGGAATGAAGGAAATACAAACAAGAAAACATTTTTCTTTCTAACTCTGCTCCCTGTCTTTAACATTTGACGCTATCTTTTAAGTAGTACTTTTTTTTTTTTCAGATTGTGAAGAAAATATTATCACTTCATCACTGATGACCAGTTAAATCATGACTCTCTAATGCGCAGACTGTTCATTGATGAAATATTAATGTGACCTCAAATATGCTGGAAAATTAAAACTATTTGTGAATCCCTCACAGTGAATCTCATTCTAAATAACATCTCTATGGTAACTGTACTTTTATAAACCAAAAATTAGATTAACAGTCAACTGTATCAGTATGATAATCAGAGTCAAATATGATAAATTAAGCTATGCCATAAAGTGTTGCCTATTTCAGCACGATATTCAATTAAGAAAATAAATAAACTAAACATACATATAGATGACTCATTCTGTGTTTAAAATGTTCACAGCTTCAGATCTCAAAGTTATAAGTTTAATCCAATTTCCTTTCAGTGTTCCTCTTTCATTCCAGGTTTCCTTCTGCATAACTAAAAAGTATGAAGTGAAGAAGTCTAAAAAGGTTCTTTCACAATGCATATCATTGTGTACATATTGTAACAGTGCACACATGGGTAGCACCACAAAGAACACTTGCTGAAGCAAATGCTGTTGAATTTGCATGAGTGCTATAGACTCCCTCCCAAAATGTTAATGCTCTAACAACATTAAAAACTAAAAAGTTTATTTAAGTAAAAACTTGAAGCATTATAGAAATGTCAAGTCTAAACTATAAAGGTCAAACTGCCTCCCTGTATAGCAAGTAATCCAGTTTCTTTCTTTGATTTGCTTTCAGAAGAAAACAAAAGCAGAACAGTCTCTCCTCCCACAGTTATTCCAAAGGCAAAAGGTACCTAACCACTCTTAAGGCAGCAAAATCCAGGAAACCTAGGCATCAATTGCTTCTTCCAGAATTAGCAACTGCAAGTCTTGGGTTTTAAATCCATCTTATGTCAGCAGATAAAAAGACACTTCTTGCTGAATGACTGTGAAGATGGTTTCCATGCAGTTTGTTAGAAATGATGGTTACATAGAATACGATTAGGCTTTTTTTTTTTTTTTTTTTTAAGTTTTCTTCAAAAAACAAGTTTTCTTAAATGTTTCATTAAAAAATGTTATATTTGTTGAAAATATGTTAAAAAGCAAATAGGTATGGAGAAAGTTGTAATTCCTCAAACTCCATACAATTTGGGTGACTCAGGGTCATGTTCAGGCCTATACTAACATTACTTCCATTTTCATTATTATGTGTACAAAACAAACAAACAAAAAGTTTAGATATTCTTAGAACCGTCTGTATGGCATTCTAATTCTCACCAGTCCCTACCTGGACTAAAATCCCCTACTCCATGCCTTCAGTCAGCTTGGACTTTTGCATCAAATCTTTCCAATTAGGAGTGTTATTTTCATTTTGTTATGTTTTTGATTTTGGTTGAACTAGATTATTGCACTTTTGGGGGTGACCAAACTTCACTCATTCTGGTGTAATAAAAATGCTGATAAAACGTATGTTGAAAGGGATAGATTCCTTTGTTTTCCATCACATAAAGCTCCTTTATAGGGTTTCAGATTGGATTTTCCCAATCACACTACCTTTAAACAACATACTAGTTTTATAAAAGAGCTTTTTCTCATTGGTTTCATAGCCACTGTCTCGTGAAGGATAGACAGCAAAGCACTTCCTCTGACGTAATTTCCTACATTAGTCTATCAACACTTTCTTTAGAGTTTTCCCAGAAATTTAATAATGTTCTTGAGGCTACTGTGCTTAGTATTTAGATGCTTCCTTGCAGTTAAAATAGCAAGTTCCTCCTAAATCCATATTTTCATACGTAGCCTGGTGGATATCAGAGACTCTGCTCTGAGAAAGTGCTGGATCAGATTGCCTCCAGAAAACTAAAGCCTAAACACTGTATTGTGCTGGCTTGTAGTCTCTTTAAGCTTGCATAGTGGAGAAACGCTACAGCAGATGCTACTCAGCTTAGTTTTTTGTTTGTTTGTTCATTTATTTTTCCCTGATGAAGGAATGTTTGCTTTTTGCTTCATTTTTGACTGCCTTAATTAAATAAATGAATTTCCTTTAAGTTATGGAAAGGGGATTCCTACTTAAAGGCTTATGATGGTCTATGAATCTAAAATAAATCCCACTGAAAGCCTTGATAGCTGAACGTCAAAATAATAATTGCATTAGTGGAATAAGTATCTTTAAACGGATTATTTTGGGGTACTTGAAGCTGAGATACAGAAGCATGTGTTCTGTTGTGTAGTAATAAATAAAAGTGACATACTGAGTACAGCTGATCTCTTGAACACAATTGACTGAAAGCAATACTGAGCACTACAGCTTGACCTACAATGAATAGTCCAAACTAAATCAATACTGATTACTACTAAATCCCATTGTACTGTTACCCGAGGGTGTTACCCAGCAGAAAACATAAGTCTCAGGAAGCCTGTATTTTACTCCTGGCTCTGCCACTGATCTTCTCTGTGTGAGCCCGAGCAACTTCATGTCTCTGGTGATTTCTCACATGTGGGCTACCTTGCTTGTTTAGGCTGAAAGCTTTTTGGGACCAGAGCCTACTAAATTTTAGTTCTGAGGCAAAGCCAACAAGGCCCTGTGTTCAACTGGGATTTCTAATCTCCCATGCCATAAAAATAATCATGCAAATATAAAATGCTTGCCAGAATGAGTAATTTTAAAGGTAGCCATATTCTTTAAAGAATAAATTTACTGCAAAGAACAGTTAATTCAATTAAAGCTCAATATTAATATTGATATTTAATATTATATCAATATTAAATAAATATGAATATGAGCACTTTTCTAAAAACTTAAATAATATATTAACTGATGAAACCACATCATGTGAGGAGTCAAGCCCCTTCCTGTCATCTTCATTTGCAATCACAATTATAGAATTTTTAGGTTGGAAAAGACCTCTAAGATCATCATGTCCAACCACTAACCTAGTACTGCCAAGTCCACCACTAAACCATGTCCTTAAGCAGCACATCTATACGTCTCTGAATACCTCCAGGAATGGAGACCCAACTCCTTCCCTCGGCAATCCTGTTCCAATGCTTAACTACCCTTTCAGTGAAGAATTTTTTCCTAATATCCAAACTAAATATATCCTCCCCTGGTACAACATGAGGCCACTTCCTCTTGTCCTATTGCTTGTTGCCTGGCAGAAGAGACTGATCCCCAGCCCACTACAACCTCCTCTGAGGCAGCTGTAGAGAGCAATAAGGCCTGCCCTGAGCCTTCTTGTCTCTAGGCTAAATAACCCCAGTTTCCTCAACCACTCCTCATAATACCTGTTTTCTAGACCCTTCACCAGCCTTGTTGCCCCTTCTTGGAAGTGCTCCAGCACCTCCATGTCCTTCTTGTAATGAGGGCCCCCAAACTGAACACAGTACTCTAGGTGTGGCCTCACCAGAGCTGAGTAAAGGGGGACAGTCACTTCCATGGCCCTGCTGGCCACACTGTTCCTGATACAAGCCAGGATGCTGTTGGCCTTTTTGGCCACCTAAGCAGAGTGCTGGCTCATATTCAGCCAGCTATTGACCAGAAATACCTGGTCCCTTTCCACACAGCAGCTTTCCAGCCACTCTTCCACCAGCCTGTAGTGTTGCATTGTTTACATTGCAGTTGGAAACTGGATCAATAAAATATTTATTATGTAAAAAGAAAAGCGTTAAGAAAAAAAATGCAGCTCTACATCCAAAATGACAAGAGTGAAAATATGCTGTTTAGTAATATGTGATGAGAACTCTCTTCACATGTGCAGGTGCTGACTATTTATACAGGCATATAAATAATTATTTACACAGGTGTTATGAAATTGAATGCAATAGAGAAATATGAATAATGATACAAACACATGATAAGTAAATAACCTCTACCAGAATTTAAAAGTAATAGGACAGACCATGTTCAAGGATATGTTTAAATTTTAACGAAAGATTTTGAAAATACTTTAAGACCAAGGTAATGTCTCATTGCTGTAAGAATGTACGTGGTACCACAAAGGATGATGAAGGTTCTCTGCGTGCAGTGGCAAATTCCATTCTACTTTGCAACCCTGATACATACATTTGGCCTACAAAATCCCTTTGAAAAGTTCAAAATGTTAATTAGACTTCAATTATATCTAATAATATTAACTCATTTCTTCTGCTAAGTATATATAGGGAAGCATGCATTTTCATAGAATCATAGAATGGTTTGGGTTGAAAGGGACCTTAAAGATGATCTAGTTCCAACCCCTCTTCCATGGGCAGGGACACCTTCTACTAGGTGTTGCCCAAAGACCCATCCAAACTGTCCTTGAACACTTTTTTTTTTTTTTTCTTTCTTAAATCTGTTCCTCCAGAGGCTCAATCAGTGTTGCTCACTGGCCACCGGCTCACGGGCATCACTTTCGCCAGCTGTGGGTCCTTTTTGGAGCCATCTGGAGCTGGCTCTGATTTGACATGGGGCAGCTGCTAGTCTCTGCTCACAGTGGCCACCCTTGTAGCCCCCTGCTATGAAGCGTGGCCACTAAAGCCCAGTACGAACTTGTAACTTATAAAACTTGTAACAGCAGCCTTCATACAATGCAGTAATTAACTACGGTTGGAATAAGCAGATTCAGTATCATTACCAACTAAATACATCAATTACACATATTTTCTATTTTGAAAATGATATTTTGGTTCATATTGTTTTGAATTACATTTTCTAACAAGTGGACTATAACATTAGTTTTGTCTTCCTCATAGAAACATATATGCTTGGAGAACTAAACTTCATGACATGTCAAGGATCACAGACTGTAAAAACTATTTAGTTGAAAATATCAGTAGATCCTCCTGGGATATTTTATATAAAATCAAAGCAGTTTGGTTACAGACAGTTAAAAAAATACTAGAGATTCAGCTTTTTGAAACTACCTAGAAAGCTTCATTTCAAGTTAAGTCAGTATAATTGCACATAGGTGTTACAGGTCTGTTGAGATGTCTCATGATGCACATGTGGTGATGTTACTCCCAGTAGTCATCAAACAAATAGCATGGTAGGTAACTTGGATGGAACTTCAGAATACTTTGCTCTCTGTCAAGCATGTCAGCAAGAAAGGATGGGGGTGGTGAACTACAGCTCCCAGGTGACATGATGTCTGTAGTGCAAGCAGTTTTATGATTTGCTGAAAGTATACTAAATAAAATTATGTATATTAATTCAGTCTGATATATGTAATCTGGATTTTCCTAGGAGGAATTTCTCATAGGAAGTTTATAGGATATTCAGTTTCTTAAAAAACAAACAAAAAATACAAACAAATAAAAGTATGGTGTCTGCAGAGCAGAATTCATACTTTTAATCTATACCTTTCCTATTTTTAAGCATTTTACGTTGAAAGGATGATATTTTATTGATGAACGTTTGTTTCTTATCTTTTTTTTTTTTTGACTTTCTTGTCAAAGATATTTTCACAAGAAATCTCTATAGTGCTGTATTTGAGTCAGCCTTGTTCAGTCAGCCCAATGTTATCTTGTTGCTTTTCATGTCTTTCACTTATGACAACAATAGATATGCTTTATGTATGCCAAATGCTTCACTTTTCACTCTCTCATTTTCTGCCTGAGCAGATTTGGACATTATATGTTCAATGTGCTTAAAATTTTGTACAGTAAGGGAATAACTGACATTAAATTTTTGGAGAATGTTTTGTACTAACTTATGGAAATGGTGCTGTCCCTATCTATATAGATATTTCTGGGTTTGATGTTCTTCCATTCTATAGCTCATTCTTTGCTTTGTTGATTATAGTTTTTGTTCATGTTTTTAGTATAAATTTTGTTGCTGTTTTATTTATTCTCTTTATTGAATATTCATTGAATTTCCAGAAATATATTAATTTTTCAGCTCTTCTTTAAAATGAATTTCTACTGGGTAGAACTTTGAGATTCAGATTCAGCCTAACATGATGAAAGGATTATTTTCCTGCTTGAGAAACAACATAGGCAGCCAAACAGCAGTGTATCTTAATATGCTAGTCAGTTACTAGCATATTAACTGAGAAGAATCTAAGGAATCTAACACTGGATTAAAAAAAAAAAAGAAATTCTTAACCCAACAGAAAAAAAAAAAAAAAAAAAAAGGAAAAAGGTCTGCCATCCACATAAAGAGTCCGAAAAACTTTAAAAATCCTAAAGATATATTCAAAATCTCCATTTGGAACTAAAGACTAGTGAGCAGTAACGGCAGCACAATTTGACAATAGAATTAAATACAAGCTGGAGGAATTAAGTAATTATTTTCAGAACTGTGTCAATGGGAGTGTACAAATCTCTATTTTAACACTGAGCTTAAAAGCAGCCTCCTAAACATTTTCTGTTAGGAAAACATTTTTATTCCAACAAAGATAATAATGAAAAATGACACTCAGTGCTGTCATACTGACTGCATGCCACCCACCTGTTAGGTTGTAGATTTTAGCAGCCAGAAAAAACGGCTTTTCTTTGAAATATTGCTCAGAACAACTAGTGCCTTGACCTCAATATCTGTCTACCAACGTGTTTGCAGCTGGGTCAGCAGGTGACAGACTATAATTACTTTTCAAAATGATGAATTTCATTTTCACTCTATAAACCTAGTAGGAAATCTAAAAGGGGAATCAAACTAAAGTATTGGAAGAGCATTCTTCATGTTGCAAGATGGCGTTAGAAATAAATTTACTTTGCTTGCATAATCTCCTGTTAGAATCCATGTTTTGAATAGAGGTAGTAGGTAGTAAAACAAAGGACAATTATCAGTTTGTGATAGAAATATTAAGACTGCAGTATTTTATCATGTAGATATGCAAGGATTACTTAATGTATTAAAATCATTGAACATTATAACGAATAAATGCATACAAATACATATAAATATAGTACACAGAGAAGAAATCACTGTTTATATTTATTCTTTTATGCTGTAACAGCAGATAAAAAAGGACCAACAGCCTACCTGCTGATTTGCGGTTAGTAAACACAAACTTGTAGGTGATTTTTCTATTCAATGTAATACACAATCTGTGGTTTCTCAATACGATAATTCTAATTCCATCTTAAAAATGTGTTTCTTCAAGCAGAAATCATAAGAGACTATAATAGTGGAATTTTCTAGCTTATTTTTGAAGTCTGCCTCAGGCCTCACAGGTCCCTATGCCTACTGACAGTCTGCAGGAGCAAAACACTGTCTGCAGCAGAGAAAGAAGGACTTAGGGACACTTAAGCAAATTAGACAAGCCAGTACCAGATGCAATCCACCTGAGGGTGTTGAGGGGATTGGCATTGTGAAGCTATTCTATCATCTCTGAACCATCATGGAGTTTGGAGAAGTTTCCTGATGAGTGAAAAAAAGGCAAACATCATGCCTATTTTCATGTTGGCCAAGAAACAGACTCTGTTTGTCTACAGGGCCAGTCACATAATCTCAGTTCCCAGGAAAATCATGGAGTAAACCCTCCTGTAAGTCAAGTCTAGGCCCACAAAGAATGCAATTAGGAACAGTCAAGCCAAATATATCAAGAGCAAGTCATACCTGACCAACCTGATTGCAGTCTATAATGACTGTTCCTGTGAAGAAGAACACAGCAGTGGGTATTTGCCTTAACTTCAGCAAGACATGGTCTCCTATTGTATAGAATGATAGAATCATTAAGGTTGGAAAAGACCTCCAAGATCATCTGGTCCAACCATCCCCTTACCACCAGTATCACCCACTAAACCATGTCCCTAAACTCTAAACCATATCCTTAGCATCCAATTGGGGAGAAAAGGGTTGCATTGGTGCACTCACATTTTCACTTTTTTTTTTCAGTCATTCCCAACCACAAACTCTTGTATGAAGCTGAAACTGTCAGTCTTATTAGTCATTATGTTTATTATGAAATTGAATATCACTTATACTACTCCTCGTAATATGCTATTATTTAGTTTGAGTAGTGCTATTAGTAACCTCTGTTTAGATTATTTATTCTTTCCGTGCAAATTGTTTTGTCCTTTTTAGTGTGGTTTTTTTTTTTTTGATGCACCATAAAATTCTTGTACAAATCCCTGTCTTCACTTTCACTGATAACTTCCCTCGAGGCACAATACTGAAGATTTACTGACTTCCACACAAAAAAGTTAAACTACATCACCCCTACCTAAAATTTCAATTATCATATCTAAGAAGGGTTTCAAATTACTCTGGTATAATCTCACAACAGCAAAATACAACAACAGTTTTTCATTTCTCATTTACTTTCATGACTTCAATTATTATTTTCTACCAAATTTATTCTGAAGTCTTACTGGCTATCCAAATTAGAATTATCACTTCATTATTATCCTTTTTCCTGAATACCCTGTATGGACAGTAGCAAGGTGTGCACAGTAGGATTGACTGAAAAAAGACAAGCTCCTGTCGCCTTGTAGTAATTCCTAACTTTAGAACAAGTCTATTCATCTTCAGTAAAAACCTGTCTGTCCAAGATCACAGCATAAGTCTATACTGGAACAAGGATATTAGCTCAGAGTTTTGGGATTTGAGGTTAGCATTGTTAGCATCTATCCTTTTCCAGAAATGGTCCGATGGCTCAGTCTAGCCTGCATTTACTGATAGAGGAGTACATGTCTTTTCAATAAGTCTGCAAAGACTAAATCAACACACAGTTTAAAAAGATACTGAGAAATTTTTGCCAGAGCTATGTTATTATATTAGACAATTATAAAGTGAATTAATGACAGTTACTATTCATGATCTGATTTTTATGACGTCTCTGTTAAACCAAATGAATAGATTTAAGAAAAATAAGAGAGGAGAGCAAGATGTGGATCCTACCAAGGATATAGCGTTGTCAGTAATATTTCCTAAACAGGTAGAATGTTTCTTAGTACCACAATTCCATACGTATACAACACTTACAAGCACATTAATTTACCAGCACACTAAACTACAAGGAAGAACAGATGAAAATGATCAGTCCTTGCTCTACTGGTATGTGGTGTCGTGTATGACAGCAATTGTAACATTTACTGACTGCAAGGATAGTGATATGAACAGGTTCCTACCAGACTTACAGCATCATGTATGTGACGTGGGTTGTGACATTGCGATGTCCAGGACTCCCACTTGCTTATCCAGCATGAACCAGCAGGAAGTACAATCAAGGGCTGAAGTGTTTGTGTTCTGCTTTGAGTTAATGAAGTCTTCTGTATTATCATGGCTTCCACAAGAGAGCTTTATACCAGACAGTATTTTGACCTAAGGATACCACTTACTTAAAATCTTTAAAACGTCTGGGGTAAACAAAACCCCAAACAGCAATATTATATGACAAAAATGCCTTTTTATAAGAGCTGTTAACTCATCAAGGTGTGCAGATAGATTATTCTATGTCTGAGGTCACTGTCATCAATGATTCATAACTGCCAAGTAGACACTAGAAAGATAACCTTGAAACTGTGTATTATGTGGCAGATTTGTTCATAAACTGGCTGTTCAAGTAAGTAATGAAAGGATTATGCTGTGCAAGAATTCCAAAGGACATCAGATACAATTCTGAACAACATCTTTAAAGAACTGAAGTTTCCACAGTTGTGTGGTTCTTCAAAAGTAAGTGAAGATTTCAAAGGCCAAGTCCAGGGGCACAGTCAGAATTAATGAATTTTTTAGTCCTTGACAAGAGAGGGTTGCTGGTGAATGACACAAATACAGCTGCAAAGGACAGTCTGAAGGATAGCAATCACAGTCAAGTATTTAGTTAAGCTCTCAGTTAAACTAACACTTAATTCTTGTCATGCTCCTTGGATGTAAGGAACTGGCTCATTAGCTAATCTTAACATCTAACATCTGATCACTCATATTTCTGCTTCTTTCCTTCATTACCTCATATAACAGCCACAGACAGAAGCGGTATGTTTCATACTATGGAAAAATGGTTGGACCTGAAGGCTTTGAGGGCTTAGATTGTCAGGAAGAAGCCCATGTGATGGCTGGCTAACAGCAGTATCCATCAAGGATTGGTATCAGGGAAAATACCTTTTAGTGTCTTTATTAATGGTCTGGATAAGAGGACAGAACACAACTCACCAAGCTGGTGGGAGTAATAGATATGTTGGAGAGCAGGCTGTTACTCAGAGAGTGCTTGACAGGCCAGAGAAGTAGTCTGTCAGGAAACTCTTGAAGTTTAACACTTGCAAATGCAACATCCTATGTCTGAGATGAATTAATGTCATGAAACTATAAAGGCAGTGGCTGAATGGATAAAAGACAATGTTACAGAAAAAATTCTTTGGGCTAGAGTAGACAAAAAACGTGAGCCAACAGTATGCCTTCTGGCAAAGAAGGTCAACCACAGACTGGGCTGCATTAGATGGAGCTCACGCAGCAGGTTAAGGAAATAATTATTCCTCTCTGTTCCACTCTTATGCAGCTGTATCTGGAATACTGTACCTAGCTTAGGGTTCTGCAGTGCAACAAAGACAGTCACATACTGAAATGAGTCCAATGCAGGGCCACCAAAGTGACAGGAGGGATGCAGAACTTGACTGATGAGTGGAGGCTGAGAGACACATGTTCAGCCTGGAGAGGTGGTCAAACATTAGAAAAAGCTACCCAGAGCAGAGCCTGGAACATGGGGTTGACCTAGACAACATCCTGATATCCTTTCCAAACAAAATTATTTAGTTATTGATATTATTTATTTACATTTCAAATTATAATAACATTTCTCCCTGCATAATGCTGAAATTGTTTACATATCTGAGCTAAAATTTTACATGTTGTCTGTCTTGGGATATTTTGTTTTGTTTTATTTTTTAAATTTCAGCCAGAACAGTAGAGCATTTTGTAAGAAAAAGGTTAAAAAATCCACTTCTGTTATATGCAACTTTTGTATTTTAGAGCTCCTCATTTAGAAGATGGCATTTGTTGAGTAATGCTCCTTCTGCTGCCCCTACAAAATCTGCCCAAATTTGACAATGTTATATAAGACCTACAAAACTTGCATGTTGACTGAAATGTTATTAGAACTAAATTTCTAGTATTTCACAATTGAACTTCATTGAACTTGCACCAAACTGGGGATATGCTTGTAGAATTTTTGCTGCAAATGCTATTACTAATTGGAGGAATTGGGTTAAATTTTGATACAATTTATAGACATTATTTTATTTGTCTTTCAGTGAATTTCCTAAACTACATAGATGAGAAAGACCAAGATAGAAATACTAGAGAAACTACTTGATAAGAAATTTGGGAAGTTGGTACTCAAGAGGCTTAAAGCACCTGAAGGAAATGAATGTGACTAAAGAGAATTATATTCTTCAGGCCGTGAACCAAAGATAAGAAGAAAGAATAATATAATATAATATAATATAGTACAGTACTGTATAGTAATTATTATTATAATATATAGAATATACTGACATAGGAACTGGAGAATGGGGCAGGAGTGAGGTCTGTAGAGTATGGGCAGAAATATAAGCAAAAACAATTTTTCAGCATCTGCAATGAAATCCAGTATTCTTCTGCTAGGACATACTAACAAAATTCTTGACTTAACTATGTCTTGCATGCCCTTGATCCTTACAGAGTATGACAGTTTGCTACTTCAGTCAGTTACTGCAATGGGTTAAGAAGCCAAGATCTTTGCAGATCTCAGATTGGAGATCAGTTTGATTCTTGGAGGTCTGATTTTCTTGAATGATAAGTGCTCAAATTTGCAATAGTAACAATAGCACCTTAACATAATTTGTTCTACGTAACAGAACTGAAGTTGGGTTCTCATATTTGGGACTTTTAGTTTAAAAATAAATTTCCCTTTGCTGTCTGCCTGTATCAACTTCCCACCTGTAAAATGAGAAGCACATCCTCATTGTCATAAGGACAAAAGGAACATAAATTAACTGTTGCATGAAATAATCAGATAGCACAGTAATGAATGCCACAGAAAGGATGTTAAAGAATTCTGTCTTCTAAGTAAAGTTTGAATAATGCACAGCAAAAAAGGCATAGGACCACACATTGAACAATGAGCAGAAACAAAACTCTGAATAAATGCTCATTAAGAAACCATTGTCCATCCTCTGCAGGGAATGTGACAGGGGTCCTGTGAAAAACAGTGTCTGTGATGCTTTAATTAAGCAACGTACTACAATGCAAGGCATGCAAGGGGAATGATGGTGAAGAATTAAGTTTTTGCAGGCACCTTGAAACCAGCCATATTGAAAGTTTTGACTGCTTGAATTTGAATTCTCATACATTTTAATATGTTTATTAGTTTAAAATGAAGATTCATTTAGAAGATTCATTTATACATGTAAGATAATACAGAATGGAAAGTTGACTTAAGTATCAAACAATACATGTTTTGAAATATGTTTTGTGTAATTGTAAACAAATTCTGCTGTTTATATACTGTTAGACTAAGAAAGATTGCCAAGTGCCAGTACTAAAAGGTCTTTTTTCTTAGTCTTTGTATTTTAGGGGCTTTAGAGTGCCAAAAAGCCCACACACTTTGTGGTTGCTTCCAGCTTAGTTTCCAAAACCTCTGATGCAACTCATCTTTGTGCTCTCTTTTAAGCTGTTACCACATGTGATACCTGACCTACTTCTGGGAACTTTCCATGAAAAGGAACCTTTCAAGTCCCACAAAATAATTAAAAGTTCCAACTCTAATATAATCACAAACACACACAAAACAAAACAAACAAACACAAAGAATCATAGAATCATAGAATCATAGAATATCCTGAGTTGGAAGGGACCCTTAAGGATCATCAAGTCCAACTCTTGACACTGCACAGGTCTACCCAAAAGTTCAGACCATGTGCCTAAGTGCACAGTCCAATCTCTTCTTAAATTCAGACAGGCTCGGTGCAGTGACCACTTCCCTGGGCAGCCTGTTCCAGTGTGCAACCACCCTCTCTGTGAAGAACCCCCTCCTGACGTCCAGCCTAAATTTCCCCTGCCTCAGCTTAACCCCGTTCCCGCGGGTCCTGTCACTAGTGTTAATGGAGAAAAGGTCTCCTGCCTCTCGACACCCCCTTACGAGGAAGTTGTAGACTGTGATGAGGTCTCCCCTCAGCCTCCTCTTCTCCAGGCTGAACAGGCCCAGTGACCTCAGCCATTCCTCGTACGTCTTCCCCTCAGGCCTTTCACCATCTTCGTAGCCCTCCTCTGGACACTTTCCAACAGTTTCATGTCCTTTTTATACTGTGGTGCCCAGAACTGCACACAGTACTCGAGGTGAGGCCGCACCAGCGCAGAGTAGAGCGGGACAATCACCTCCCTTGACCTACTAGCGATGCCGTGCTTGATGCACCCCAGGACACGATTGGCCCTCCTGGCTGCCAGGGCACACTGCTGGCTCATATTCAACTTGCTGTCTACCACGACCCCCAGATCCCTCTCTTCTAGGCTGCTCTCCAGCGTCTCATCGCCCAGTCTGTACGTGCAGCCAGGGTTTCCCCGTCCCAGGTGCAGGACCCGGCACTTGCTCTTATTGAACTTCATGCGGTTGGTGATCGCCCAGCTCTCCAACCTATCCAGATCCCTCTGTAAGGCCTTTACGCCCTCATTTGAGTCCACAACTCCTCCAAGTTTGGTGTCATCAGCAAACTTGCTCAAAATACCCTCTATTCCTACATCCAGATCGTTTATAAAAATATTGAAAAGTACCGGCCCTAAAATGGAGCCTTGAGGGACCCCACTGGTGACCGCCCGCCAGCCTGACACAGCCCCATTTACCATAACCCTTTGGGCCCTGCCCGTTAGCCAATTGCTCACCCATCGTATGATGTTTTTATTTAGCTGTATGGTGGACATTTTGTCCAGTAGGATCCTATGGGAAACCATGTCAAAAGCCTTGCTGAAGTCCAAAAAAATCACATCAGCTGGTTTCCCTTGGTCCACCATACGGGTGATCTTATCATAAAAGGAAATCAGGTTAGTTAGGCAGGACCTACCCTTCACAAACCCATGCTGGCTGGGACCAATGACTGCTTTGTCCCCCAGGTACGCCTCAATAAGTCCGAGAACCAACTTCTCCATGATTTTACCAGGCACTGACGTGAGACTGACAGGCCTGTAATTGCTAGGGTCTTCTTTCTGACCCTTCTTGAAAATCGGCACAACATTTGCCAGCTTCCAGTCTACCGGGACCTCTCCAAATTCCCAGGATCGTTGAAAAATAATTGAAAGAGGTTCCGCGATGACATCCGACAGCTCTTTCAGCACCCGGGGATGAATCCCATCTGGACCCATGGACTTGTAGGGATCCAGGTGGAGTAGCAAATCCCGCACACGTTCAGGGTCAGTTGGGAGTTTGTCATCCCCACCGTCCCGGCCCTCCAGCTCAGGGCACCCTGGGTCCCGAAGCCCATCATCGGCATTGAAGACTGAGGCAAAGAAGGCGTTGAGCGTCTCTGCTTTGCCTATGTCATCGTCTGTGAGGAGACCTTCCCTATCAAGGAGTGGCCCTATGTATTCTTTAGTTCTCCTTTTTCCATTTACATATCTAAAAAAACCCTTTTTATTTTCTCTCACAGACACAGCCAGCTTCAGCTCTAGCTGTGCTTTGGCCACACGAACTTTCTCCCTACAAACACGAACAGCATCCCTGTATTCTTTCCATGACGGAAATTTTTCATATTCTTTTCATGCCCTCCTTCCAGTAGCGAAACACTCTCTGTTTCCGCCTAATCTCCATTAGAACGTTCCTGGTCAGCCACGCTGGCCTCCTGCCCCGCCTGCCTGACTTGCGATATTTTGGAATTGCCTGATCTTGTGCTTCTAGGAGGCATCGCTTAAAGAGTGACCAGCACTGGTGGACATCGAGGCCTTCAAGAGCAGTTTCCCAGGGGACCTTGCTGACTAGTTCCCTGAGCAGCCTGAAGTCCGCTTTCCTCATATCTAGGGATGAGGTTTTGGTGGCACTTTTCCTTCTGTCACCATAAATTTTGAACTCAACCACTTCATGGTCGCTATGACCGAGGCGGCCACCAATCACCACATCTCCCACCAGACCCTCTCTGTTTTCTAGCAACAGGTCTAGGAGGGCACCTTTCCTAGTTGGCTCCGTTAGCACCTGCACCAAGAAGTTATCATCTAGGTGCTTCATGAACCTCCTGGACCTGCTCGTGTCAGCCGTGTGGCACTCCCAGTTAACGTCCGGCAAGTTGAAGTCCCCCATAAGGACAAGGGGAGTTAATCTCGAGGCCTCTCTTAGTTCTGTAAAGAATAATTTATCGGCGCTATCGTCCTGGCCAGGCGGTCTGTAATAGACTCCCACAACGACATCCCCTTTATTCGTTCGTCCCTTGATCCTTACCCAGAGGCTCTCAACTTTGCCATCGCCGACCTGAAGTTCCACACAGTCCAGCCCCTGCTTCACATACATCGCCACCCCACCACCTCGCCTACCCTGCCTGTCCCTCCTGAAGAGCCTGTAACCATCTATCGCAACACCCCAGTCACAGGACTCATCCCACCAGGTTTCGCTTATGCCGATGATGTCGTAGTTGCGGGACTGGGCCAGGACTTCGAGCTCATCTATTTTATTCCTCATACTGCGTGCGTTTGTGTAAAAGCATTTCAAGTGCGTCTCCTTACACTCAGCACCTTGTGGATCTGACCGAAGGACCTCACTGGCACACAGCCCCTCTGATTCTAGCGTACCATCCCTTAGGTCTTCACCGGTGTGCCTGGTTTTAGCCCCTTCCCCCTTAGCATTAGAATTAAAATTTAATTAGCATTAAAATTAATGCTAATTTTATTAGCATTAGCATTAGGAATGCTAATAAAAGAGATCAGTCTCAGCTCTTCTTGCTTTGAAACAGATCTGCACAGGGGCAAGATATAGCACTGGCCTGCACAAAACCATCTGTTCAGCATTCACATTACTTGGCATCTTTAATGTGCACACTGCTGCAGATGCATTGACCTGGAGGTTTGTGTATAGCACAGGGACGTGAAAATAAAGAAAAATCTCTACATAAAAGAAATTGGGCATCTGGAATACTATATCCAATACTACTTGTATTACTTGTATTGTTCACAGAATGACTAGAATGTGATAATTTATCAGTACTTAGAAATCATAATGGAGAAAATGACTCATCTACATCTTTTAGTGATATTAGTACTACTGCTGGTTGTGTGTAGAGGAAAGATAACTAATCGTTCCTTAATAACAGATCGTTAAGTTCAATAAATTCCAGGTGTTCCAGATGTTAGCTATTGTTCAATTTGCACATATATGCTTATTTAATCTTGAGTGTATTATCTATCAGTTTGTATGATTATTCTCTATTAAACGTGCTGTAAAAATGAATTTGATCTACTAGTGGTCTGGATAAATAGTTTGAAAGCCAGAAGACTGAATATTTCCACATTAAATTTTGACTGGACATAACAGAATTGTCTGTGAGCACTTCGTATAATTCAAAAAAGGTCTGATTCTGTATTTGAAAGGACTGAATACACATTTGAATAAAGACCGATCATTGCTATGTGGTAAGATAACTTTTTTAAAAATAAAAGCATATTAACTCTGCAAAGCATTAGCCCACTTTCAACTCAGAAAATAATACCCTAATGAATAAATGTATCAAAATTGGGCTGTATGGGATTTCTTGCAATCTCCTGTCAAGCATCTGTTACTAGCCATTACAGGAAACAGGATACTGAACCAGATGGACCATCAGCCTGTTTTGAGGGAATCGGTATCTGATGCAATATCAACACTTAAAGTATGTATACCAGCACAAATTTGCTCAGACAGTCCAAGTGCATACAGCAAAAAATAATTAAATCAAAGTTAAACACATAAGTATATACCCATCCAGAATAGAAAGAAGGCAGAGGGACAATTATAAAGACAACCAGAAAATGAGAAACAAAAACTCGTAAAAAGGAATTTTTAAATTAAAAAAAAAAATGCATAGAGTAGCTTTTTTTTCTCACTCTGCTTGTTGGCAGATTAATTATACCTCTACCACAAAAGGAAAACCAAGAAACTAATTCCTTAAAAATGTCTTTTCTAAAGAGATATTAACCCAGATTAAAATGTAACTTCTGTTTTCACAGTTTTGTAATGTTTCTGAGAAAACTTATGCAGAAGTGAGTTTTACTCATGTTAGCTATAGTCTCCCTGTAGATTTTTTATAGCTAGATTGTTATCTTAAAATATTGAATTTCTACAAAAAATGTAGAAAAGACTTATTACCTTGGAGATGAATTGCAGTATCTCATACCAATTGGACTGTTAGGGCCCTGAGTACATGTCTTCAAGGGTCAATCCTTCTGCATTTAAGGCCATCTTGTTGCTACAAGATGCTATGAAGAAATAACTGGAAGGTGCCTCTGCTGAGCCTCTGCCCAAAAGAAGCCTCAGCAGGGCCCTCTGATTTAAGCTGAGGCTCTCACTGTTGATTCCTGCTTGTGCTACACTCAGTGGGTCTGTAGCCACGCCTAAGTCTAGCCATGAACCCCATTCACCCAAACACTAACCCTGCCCTCTGGTCTAACTTCCCGGCTTGACCTCTGATCTCTGCAGACTTGTTTGGAGTCACTAACCCTGTGTCTGATTCAAGTCATGGTCTTTGGACTTTACCATGTCCCTGACTTTCTCATTCAGCTTTCTAGTTTGACCCTGAATCTGCCTCATCATCAGGGACTTGATTGGTGATTTGGACTCTTGGCTACAACTGATTACTGTCACTGAACCTGCTCTGCTCTCCCTGTTTGGGTACTATGAAATAGAACCCTGTCGGTGAGACCTGTGTCTGCCTTGTTATGTTCAGCTCCTGGCTCTGATGCATTTGCAGGACAGCCTGCTCTTGCTGCTCTCTGACATGGGTTTTCCTGGCTACTTCATGAAACTTCATTAACATTGCATGTTAATGGAATCTTCAGAAAGGAGACTAATGCTAAATAATAACAGAAGCCTGATCAGCATCTGCTTGGAATGTGGAGTCTCCTATCAAATGGGCCATAAGAGAAAGCCCAAGCCATAAGCAATATACATGTATATTTATTTACACGTGGGGGTTTCACCAGAACACCAGAGCTTACTGCATCCACAGTACTCTAACCAGATGTGAGTTGTTATTGCTGGCAAAAGCCATACAGCCATGTCAAGTCTGCCTTGTGTTTAAGCCAATAAGATCACATTGAAATAAAAATGTATTTTCTTCAGCACTGTACCATGCTAAGCCATGCAGGCTCATGGTAAAGTAGAGCAAAGTTTGGTTTGTCTGCAAAACATACATAAACATAACAATATAGAGCTCTTGAACTACAGGTTTAAACCTAATGAAGTAGACAAAACTATAGTTACAAATTCTACATAGACTTTATTCTCTGCCCATAGCATTAGCCTTGACTTAGAACAGAATAGAAGAAAAGAAAAGAAAAGAAAAGAAAAGAAAAGAAAAGAAAAGAAAAGAAAAGACAAGACACGAAAAGAAAACAAAAGAAAAGAAAAGAAAAGAAAAAAGAAAAGAAAAGGTTATGTCATATGTATTTTATTGTAATATGAATATAGCTCAGGGTGATCCGATGAAATGTTTTCTGGATTACAGTGTCTCCTGTATATATTTTAGTGAGATAGTTTATTTTAACGTTATTAAGAGTGTCAAAAGAGACACTTTGTTATTGGAATAGAATAGTTCAACTAGAGGGGACCTTCAAAGATTGTCTAGTCCAACTGCCTGACCTCTTCAGGGCTAACCAAAAGTTAAAGCCTGTTATTAAGGGCATTGTCCAAATGCCTCTTGAACGTGGACAGGCACGGGACATCAACCACCTCTCTAGGAAGCCTGTTCCAGTGTTTGACCACCCTGCCAGTAAATTGTTCCCAATGTCATGTCTTGTGATGCAGCTTTGTGCTGTTCCATTGTCTCTGGTTCCTGAGGAAAAGAGACCAGCATGATGGATGGAACAGCAGGCTGCTCTGCAAGGGAAGGTAAGCTGAGAGCTGGGCTTTACAACCATGCAGGTGCAGGACTATGACCTCATCCACAAGGGCTGCAGTGCCTGTGCAAACAGAGTAGAGCAGGTCTGGTGATGTTAACCAGGGTCAGGTAACATGTGAGTGACTGCCAGATGCACCTGTAATGATGAGGTGGGGCTGAGGTCAAATCAAGAAGACAAGCCTGTTAGTACACAGTGGGGCTTGCAGGCCTACCTGCAATGTATCTGAGGAAGGTACAAGGATGAAGCCCTCAGCTTAAAGGTAGCTCTCATGCAAAGTGGGAGGAAAAGTCTGCAGTGAGGCTTCTCACAACTCTGTCATACTGCTTTGTTCAGTGATGTTCCAAGAGCACACCACTGCACTGTATCACAGCTGACTGTGAGCTGGGGAGGAACAGGAGGAAGAGATGGAAGTCTTTTGGGACACGCAGTCCCATGACATTTCCATATGGTTGCCTTACTCTTGTTTCACAAGTTCTCTGAATACTGATCAGTTATTTTGATAGCTTTCTTTCCCAGTCAATCTCCTGATGCTGTCCTAGTCAACTGTATGGTCCTGTGATAAACAGAAAAGAACCACTCAGATACTGGGGATATCATGCCTCATCTTTCTTCCCTCTCCCCATCCTCATTGGGTATGAAGCATGAAAAACCTCCAGATTTTAAGAGAAGATCAAAGGCATTGTTTCATAAGGAGAAAGAGCTCTTTGAACTTTTGATACAGAAAATATACACACAGTTGACACTTAAAGGTTGGGTTCAGTTTTCAAACAATGGTCTTTCAACTTTTCCAAAACAGCTTATTACTATGAAGCATATTTCTAGTGGAACCAGCTAAATGGGTACCTATATATTTTTTTTAAGACCTCTCCCCAAAACCAACCTCTTTGAAAATAATCCAGACAAATTATATTAAATCAAACAATTACAGAATTAGGACATCAACAAAAATATTCCTAAAAAAAATTATGACCTTGCTATTGATTAAGGAAATTGCTGCTCTTTTTACAAATCTAGTATATTTTTAGAAGCACAGAACAGTTGTGGGGTTTTTTTTTTTTTGGTACCTTTCTTGTGTGTGGGTGTGGATATTCTGAGTTATAAAAACAGTGGGCTTGTAAGAACAAACTGAAATAGAGTAGGTAGATTTATATTGCATGACAATGGTGGCATCTGCGATTTGCAGAGCATCGTGGATTGCTCTGAATAGAGGCAAATCAGTCTATTTATTTTATTTTTAAGCAGTTAAAAATTTGCTATGTAGATTTGACAGTTTTTTTGATAGCTGGCAATTGCATTATACCCATTCTGATCACACACAATAATGATGAATAACTGAACTTGAATATATCCAGAAAAAAACAACATTTTTTTGTATTTTGTCACTTCCTATCAAGTAAAGTCAGATTTCTATTGAAAAATACTATACTTGCTGTGTTGTATGAGACTGGATAGTCACAATATAAGTGGGCATACTTGACTTATCCTCAGTAAAATATGGATCTAGTTCATTCACAGACTTCCTCTGGTGTCCTTTAATTGACATTTGAGCTTAAATTTAACTACCAGAAATCATCCCACTCATTGAATAAAGCTGGCAAGGCTGCAAAGAACTGTGACCTAAGATCCTAAGTCATACGGAAATTGCTTTGGACTGTGGTTACTCGTGTAAAAAAACAATACAGCAGAAATGACTGAGCTGTTCACTGACATGCACTGAGCCTCAAGAGATACTTTTACTTGCAAATGTTTACTGAGCTATATATCACTTTCAACAGTGAAAGAAATTCTTCTAGATATTTTTTGCCATATTGTGCTCTCATCTCCAGTCCTCCAAAAAAAAATATAAAAATCTCAGTAATCTTATGCACTGGAAGCAACATTTTAGACCTTAAGCAAGTGAATGGTAATGAATATGAATATGACCCTTTCAGGTTTCTCTCATACCCATCTGCTAGAAATCAGCACAAATGAGGAGGAAAGACGATCAATTTTAAATATGAGGTCTTAACAAAAAAAAAAAAAAAGTGGTGGCTGGAAAAACTCAGGGAAAACAAAAAATATTTCTGTGGTACAGAATAGATACTATTCTTATTGGAGCAAGAATCACATATCTGCATATTACTGGCATATTTTAGGAAAAAATAAGTAGTGATATATACATGAAATATCCACTAATAGAAATGAAAAGTGATGTTTTACATTAAAAAATTAAGGATATAGAGCAATAAAAGTAGAGCCATATACATACAGAGCCGAATACAGGGGAAATACAACTCAAGAAACATGTTGACTATTTGTATATAGTAACACCTTGTACCTCGAATTTGCTATGTACAGACATAGGACTACATTCATCCAGCATTCATACCCATGTGGTATCTCCTAGATGGTTCAGCACTACAATCATTAAAACAAGAACTAAACCAAAGCAATACTGCCTAAGAAAATATTAAAAAGTAAACATTTTCTAAACTACACAATTACAAATGGCATAATAATAAATTGTGTGCATTATTTTTATTGAATTTGAAATGTTTCTATGTACTTTTAATGGCTACTCAAATCTACATAGTGCTCATCAGGCTTTTTTAAGTTCTTTTTTTTTTCCCCAATCATATTCATTATTCTCACTCTATGCTGTTGTCACTTAATTGACTTTGGGGTCTGCAGCTGTGCCTACTGCACATTTCTGATGCTACCCAAAGCCCTTCTGTCCTGAGAATACTCCTGAGGGCTTCAAAATTCCATTCAGAATCCAAGATAGAGAAGTCTCAAATAAGGCATGTAATTACCATGGCTGTGGGCACAACTAGCTTTGTTTGAGCATGTACCCAATTTTTCCCTATATTTGTAATTCTAATTCTAAAGCTGTTTTACTACTTATATGAAATTAGGGGTTAGACAGTGCTCTTGACCAATATTACTGTCTTTTCTTCATACATTGCTATTCTTTTTCACCTAGACATTGCCTTGTGAACCAGAGTTCACTGAACATGAGGTAGATCTCAAGTATACTAATCACATTTCATAGTTAAAGAACATCCTCCTTAATCTTTGGAGGAAAAATAAAATTTTATTTCAGAGAAAAGAAAGTTTTTATTTGTATAGACCTACCAAATCTTTATGCAGTACACCATTTTTTTTTTATTTGTTACCATACAGTGGAAAGTCTAAGAGCTCAGCTACACTTAACTACAAAGTGTTTGTTTCTAGTGACAGAGGTTTAAGGCTATTCTACCCGCTCTCATCCAAACCACCCTGATGGGTTAAAATATTCATATGCATGAACCCAAGGAAATGTCATCAGTAGTGGTGGGTTGACCCCAGCCAGCAGCTAAGCACCCACACAGCTGCTCACTCCAACCTCCAGCAGGATGGGGGAGAGAACAGCAAGAGCAGAAGTGAGAAAGCGCTGTAGGCTGAGACAAAGACAGTTTAATGAGTGAAAGTTTAAGTGAAAGAAAAAGATCTCCTGTTGCAAAGGCAATCACTCAGCACCTCCCACAAGCAGACTAATACACAGCTGGTCTCTGAGCAATGGCCTCCTTAGAGAACAAATGCCTCCCCTTCTTCCTTTACCCCAGATTTTATTGCTCAGCATGAAGTTATAGGGTATGAAATATCTCTTTGGCCAGCTTGGGTCAGATGTCCTGGCTGTGTCCCCTCCCAACTTCTTGCCCACACTGAGCCTACTTGCTGTGGTGGGCAGTCAAAATATTAGTGTGTTATTAGAACAGTTTTAACCACAAATGCAAAACACAGCACCAAATAGGCTGCTATGAAGAAAGTTAACTCCATCCTTACAAGACTCAGCACAGCTGGGAGAGAAAAGGAATCTTATTATTATTATTTTTTAATGTCACTCACATAAGAAAGCCCACTTCAACGTGGTTATATTTCCTCTGGGCTATATTTCAACCTTAAATATTCCTGGGCTGCCATGATGCATGCTAGAATGGGACAAGAGATTGTCAGTGATGAGCAATACAGTGAGAGAAAAACAGATATTGTTGTAGGATGGGAGCACTCAGATTTATTGAAATTGGTTGGTTTGTAGCAGTAGCTGTAACAATGTGGGAGGTAATCATTTTCCAATTTAAATGACATTTTGTACTTAATGAGACATTCATTCACAGAATGTAATGAATTTTAAGAGCTGTTTTTTTTGTTTTGTTTTTTTTTTTTTTTAGGACAAGCTTTTATTTAACAAACATAAGACTAAACAACTTGTTTATTTTTAAATATTGATGTTGTCGCTATTACCGCAAAACACTGAGTAAGAATTCACACATAGGAAGTGATATCTGAATGTGTCAGTTTAGTATCAAAACAAGTACCAAGAGAACTATCACAGTTTGACAGGTTAAGGAGAAAGATGTAACAGCAATGGTCTCATGGTCTGGATATAGGCCTTGGAGCAAGGAATTGCATCTCAGCTCTAATCATCTCAGCTCCTTCAATTATCTCAGGGAGATCACAACTTCCCTCTTTGTTTCCCCACAGCTAAAAGAGGATAACACTGCCTACTATACTATATGGATGTGCACACAAATTTTGAATAATGCTGCTCCTGAGAATTGCTTTCTTTGGGCCTACTGCTTGCAGAGCAACTGTGACAGCAGCGAATTATCTAGGAGCCAAGCAAAAACTACTCTTAGGAGCTTTTTGAACAGCAGTAAAGGAAAATCATTAAGATGCTACAGAATTAACTTGCTCCTGTAAATTACATCCTCATGCTTTCCCTCCCATCCCATACAATATCCAATCCTACCTCATTCTTCAAAGTCTGCAAGAAATTATTACTTATATGTATAGGAATCCCCCAGTCAGTCTGAAAACAGATAATATTATTGTAGGCTGCTCTTCCCCATCGGTCACTGCTCTACCACTGCAGCTTCTCTTTGAACCTCAAACCACCCCCACCAGATGTACCACAACCCAGAGGACAGCCACACACTACTTTGGAAGAGTGCAACTGGCCTGAGGACAATCGGATTGCATTTATTACTGTTGTTTAAGGAAAGAAAAGAAGATTGTGCCCTTAGCATACTGTTCAATGGAGAAAACAATACGTATTTTCTGTGTTCACATGTGAAAAGTATTTCCACAAATAATATGAGTTAGATGGGCAAACCCATTAAGATACCTTTCTGTGATCCCCCATAATGGCAACTAATTAAATAGGTCTGTTCCTCTTATCTAATCTTTCATTTCTTATTAGCATTAAAGTGCGCCTATCACCCTACTACCTCTGCTCTAAATATAGAATTGATACCTGCACAGAATGTACTCTGTAATCTGCCTTGTATCATTACTGAATTTAGTTCCTTAATTAGTGCTATTGCCTCCTAGGTTTTGCATGCACCAGATAAAATAGTATTGACTGAAAATTCACACTATACTTTCTGTTAAAATTATTTGATCTTTACATTCAGTATTATTTGAAATAATCTCTCCAGATGAATAAATTGCTTTTTACCTATTAGATTGATTTTTTTTCCATATTTATAACATTTCCATGCTCTTGGAAATCACGGTGTCATCTCTACATACAATGGTATGCTGCAAATCCTTCTTCAGGAGCACCACGAGGTAATATGAGACCAAAAAACAATTTCTTTTCATGTGTTTTGGTTACAGAACTTTGTGTAACAGGGGTTGTTATTTAGATAATAATTTTTCATGCAAAATTTTAGAGTACCTAATTAATAACTCAACAATAGCTGTAGTAATACAATCAGCAGCAATATCTTACTTTATTGGTTTTGTTATTCAGCTAAAAAAGCAATCAAATTTGAATTTCCTGTGAGAACATTCCTTTCATTGCTCATAACTCAATTACCAATGGAATGATTTTTCTCTTACTATTTGATTTTTCTTGTAAATTAGCATGATGTTGGGTTTTTTGGCAGTAAGTGCCAGGATTAATGTTTCCAACAAATCCACTTCAAAGTAGGGATTTGCAAAGGCGGTTAATGGAGACCAAATGCAGGTGAGGAGATATTCTTTTCTATGCATTCTGAAGACTTTTTTTTTCAGACAGATCTGGTTCTACCTATGATAGTCACTTCTCTGAAAGAGTAGTCATCAGAACTTGTAAATAACTATAAATTCACTTAACTACTTAGTACCTCACCATTGGTCTACACAGCCCAAGTTTTCCTACTTCTTGCTTACATTTCATCAGCATCTTAATGACTTGGTGAATCCTTGGTGACAATGACCTTGCAATCAAAGCCAGTAGAGCACTTGAAAGGATGACAATTTTCAACCCTGTCCTCATTTAGGGAAAGATTTGCATCCCTAATACATCTTTGTGATATATTTGCAAAAACTCTCTTTGTACCCTTTAAACTCCCTACTAATAAATTCTACTTTGAGATACAACAGCAGCTATTCACAGAAATAAAGCAAGCTGCATAATCATATTCTGCTTTGGATAGTACCTTCAAGGAAAAAAATGAAAAGGGAAGAGAATGGAGGGGGGAAGAGGGTAGGGAATGGAAAGGGGGAAGTGGAAAGAGAAAAACGGAGAGGGAAGGGAAGGGAAGGGAAGGGAAGGGAAGGGAAGGGAAGGGAAGGGAAGGGAAGGGAAGGGAAGGGAAGGGAAGGGAAGGGAAGGGAAGGGAAGGGAAGGGAAGGGAAGGGAAGGGAAGGGAAGGGAAGGGAAGGGAAGGGAAGGGAAGGGAGGGGAAGGGAGGGGAAGGGAGGGGAAGGGAGGGGAAGGGAGGGGAAGGGAAGGGAAGGGAAGGGAAGGGAAGGGAAGGGAAGGGAAGGGAAGGGAAGGGAAGGGAAGGGAAGGGAAGGGAAGGGAAGGGAAGGGAAGGGAAGGGAAGGGAAGGGAAGGGAAGGGAAGGGAAGGGAAGGGAAGGGAAGGGAAGGGAAGGGAAGGGAAGGGAAGGGAAGGGAAGGGAAGGGAAGGGAAGGGAAGGGAAGGGAAGGGAAGGGAAGGGAAGGGGGCAGAATTCTAGCAACTGTTCTTGTTCTTATCCTATCAATTAAGCTGACATCAGATAAATTTGTTGTGACATATTAGAAAAGCACCAAACCTTCTTTGGAAAGAATAATTACAGAACAAAATGCAATTGTAAGGTAGCATGCATGGGCCCAACTGCAATCACTTCTCCCTACCTAGGTCTATCAGCACAATCTAGCGTTAGCTAGAAAACAGCTTTCTGAAAATTAACAGCACATATACTGAAACTGTGAGCTTACATTACAGTATCCTCTTTGATCTTTGTTCCCTATGGTAATTAGCTGAAATTAGCACAGATTATGGTCACCTATAAGACAGCAGTACATTCACTCTTCTGCATATTCGTATGTGGAAAATCTGTGGCTTTGTTGTAGTGCAGCCCAATCCATAAGGCTTGCTTCTACTACTAGAACAAGGGCAACTGTGTTTTGCTACTGTGAGTCAGGTTTGCTTCTCTGATAAGAGAGTAATCTACAAAATAAATTAACTGTGACGGCTGTTCAGACCATGAAGCTATGAAACATGAGATAGAAAAAAATCGTATGACCAAGCACTGCAAAAAGGCTTCACAGGATTTTGGATTAAGGACATACATAGCTTTTTCTGTAAGGACAGATTGGTCTGTTACATCTGCTCTACTGCTCAGCATTGATGCAAGAACATTCTTAGAACTGGTAGAGAACAGGTGCTAGAAATAGAATCGCCTAATATTACTTTTCATTTTAAATCATTTCCAAAAGGACTGTGTACTGAAATGTTATGCATAGGAAACTTTAAGAAATGTTTCCAATGAGTCATCATCAGTTACTGTACTGCTTACTGTATGTAACCCTATTGCCTATTAAACCTACTTGCTGGATAGCCTTAGAAACCAAACTAGATCATTACACTTGTGTTACTGCAAGGCTTGCTCTTGAATGCTGTTTTCAAGATAATGTGCATGTCTTGCCTTGATTTCCTGACTTCACTGTCTACACAGGTTCTTTATTTGCTCCCAATTTCTTAACTCTTTCAATCTGAATAGAATAGTAGTCTACAAAAACAAACAAACAAACAAACAAAAAACAAAACAAAAAAAAAAAACAAGCCAGACCTAAATTCAACAGAGGCTTTTGGCTCAGCCTTAAGCACGATGCCATTCTGTAGAATTTGGTGTTACCAGTTCTCATTAATTGCATGTGTGTGATGAAACCTTCATTAAGAGAAAAGGCAGCAATACAATGATAGGAGAAATGTCTGCCTTCTCTGAATTTTAGCGAGACCTATAAGAAAATTCACTCGGAGTGTCTCCTTGCCACATCTACTTGTCTAGAGCACTTAAGGATGAAGACTTGAAGGATTATTTGAGAATTCTACAGACCTAAATTTTAGGTTTAGATGTCTAAAGATTCCTTGTAACTCATATTTAGCCTGCTTGTCCATCACATTCTCTGTCTTAAAAAATAATGGAGATACTTTTTTTCCAAATCATTTTGGTTTTATTATTCTTTTCTTTTGATTCATAATTAAAGCAAAAATAAAGCATAATAGGTAGACTGACCTTACAGCATGTTTGTCTCAATGCCTTAGATCCCAAGACCCTTAGATTCCCTTGCACGTCACTGGATCCCAACATCTTGGTTATAGAAAGTGTCTGTACAGAAGGAGTGAGTATGCGCATAGAAACTAGTTGGTAATCTATGACACTATTTAATAAACTGTTATTATTGTAGCATATGGAAGCAAGAACAACATATTTGAAATGAAAATACTAAGGGGGGCTTCTTGATTCGAAAATATTAGTGCCATTATGTTGTATTTCTAAACCTGAACAAATGTTATATTTAGACCTACGACACAACAGGGTACGAATTATTGCACACTAATTCACAACTAATGTGTTGCTGCGAATAAAGCTAAAGGCTGAGTGCAATCAACTCAGCTCCATCAGTACAACATTAATTCACACAGTAGAAGATCTTATTGCACTTATAAAAATATTATTTCAAAAGGTCACAGATTCTAAAAATAAATGTAATGAAACCAGGGTCAAGTTCCAAGAATTATTATCTGCCACCAGTCTGCTCTATATCTTTTAAAAATAATTACATATATCACAGAGAACTTGCATGTGGAAGACCCAAACCTAAACAAATTCCTGATTTCAGCAACAAAATCACATACAAGCCCACTGAATATGGAGTTCATGGTCATACCTGGAAAAAAAAATAGAAGAAAAGGATATATCTGTTTAGGCAAACCAATGTAAATCTAGCTGATTTTAATACTTTAAACTGAAATGCTACCAATGAAGGAAGCTTCCGGATTTACTTCCAGGCATTATGGAATACCTGGCCTCCACACAGCTAGGCTTAAGTAAAATTCTGTTTTTTGGTATTCCATCTGCAACTTTTGAAATGAAATACCTGTGGACTTTTCCAGGACAGTAGTTGGGCCTTAAGTTGCTAAATATTCTATGGGTTGTACGTGTGTTTTTAGGGTAGCGAATGCTATCTTTTATTTATGTAAGAATAGAGAGCATGCAGCTTTTTGGTGATGTCTAGTATTTATGTATTTTTGAATGGAATAGCAGAATACTTTTGGATTCTTATTTGTCCATGTCATAGTCTCCCTTACAAAATAGACCAAGAATAGGTTAAGAACAAGCAATGGGGGACCTTTTACCAAAGGATAGCTCAGGTTATGAGTTTCCTGCGGCTGGAGAGGCTGCCTTGTCTTTTTTCTCTTTTATTGGGACTCACAAGAAACAGCTACAGACAAAGGCTATTCCATTTGGAGGTCTGTCCTAGGAAATGGTATTTCCAAAAAAAAAGAACCTACAGGTAGATAAAAGTTCTGGATAAACCTAGGGTATATCAATGCTGAAGAAAGCAAAGTTAAATACATCTGACAGAATACAATTCAGCAATTAAATGGATTTGTTAGACCTTAGAGTTTAGCTTTGGCCAGAAAAGGAAAATGAAGTTATTCCAGTACTCTTGCACGTGTTTTTACCTGGTCCACATCAATACACTTGCACTTCTGTATGGTTTCAATGCAGATGAACACAAATCTCAATACTAATCCACGTATCTTTGACTTTTTCATATTTCATTATGAACCCAAATGACTCACACTGACCATCTGATTTTCACTAATAAATCTGTACATGCTGTGAACTGTTTGAAAAGGTTTTTGTACATGTGTATGTGCACAACGGAACTTCATTAAGAATCTTGGGGAGAGTCCTGATTTTAAATGAATAAGATTTGATTCTATGAGAGGAAAATTATAAATGTTAAGCAGTTATTGTAGGGTATATTGATTTACCAAAATTGAATTTATGTGCTGCATCTTTTCCTCCACTATTCATACCTTTTAGAATAGAATAAATTTTATTACAGGTAGTGAATGTACACTGGATTAATTCCACAAAAAATAAAAATAAAAAAAATCAGATTTATTTCACTATATTCCTTTAATAAAATGAAATAAATGAATATTAGGCATGAATAATTTAAGAAATAAATATACTCTTTTAAGAGAAAGAAGTGGTGGCAGACAGTAACGCTAAACAGAATTTTCTTATGACAGCCTAGGTACTGTATTGGTATTTGTGAAACCAAGGTTTCTGAAGCGACATTTATTGTGATAAAGAAAACAGCTGTTCTACCTAGTCTAAACACATCTCTCAGGTACAGGCTAACTTACTGTATACTCCATTAAAATGTTGTGTGTACTATGAAATTGGTAAGAAATTCCCAGAGATAAAGTATGGACAAAGTATTGTTGGTATTTCACTAAGGAATGTAATTGTATTGCTGACAAGAGAATAGGTATGTCAGAAGATGGCAGAACTGTGCCACATGAGTCAAGGGACTAAGATGCTGTCTAGGGCCCTTGGTGAGTTAATATCGGGTCTCTTCAGAGATGAAAAATAATAATTAAACACTGCTTGTCAATTAATGCCAACTTAAAGAAAAGTCCTACACTTAGATTAAGTGAGGAGATTGGGTTGCTTGAAAACAGCAAGAAAGGAGGAAGAAAAGGACTATGGAATAATAAAAGATGTAAGGTAAAAAGGGAAAATAATTAAACACACATGCACTTACGCAGAGTTGGAGCACTCATATTTCTAATTAGAATTTCAGTGCAGGAGCCCAATTTAACCTTAGGGAGTCTTTATAGTCATGTCAGTGTTGTGCACAGCACTCAATCTAATGCTGGTACACCAGTTTCAATTTTCATATTATATTTAACGGAATGCTATTATTTATACGTACAACATATATTTCACTTTTAAGAACGATACACTGGATGCCTATAGTATCTGTTTGTGAGAAGTGCTGTTTACTGGGAACCTGAAAACTGATAACCTGAAAAGTTATTTACTTTTTCTCATACTTACTCCATTAATGAATGCATGCACTGGGTTTTCATATTCAACAGAGGCCTAATATTTTTGAGTTATTATGCTGTATTGACATTACTTCAGAGATTAGTGTTTGTCAATATCGAATACATCCAGCAGAAAGAAGGTTAAAAAAATGCTCAAGTATTTAACAGGTGAAGAATGTGCCAAAGTGGAATAGCCATAATGCTACAATAATTGTACTCCACAATGTGCCTCAACCTCTGATTAAATCTAAGAACCCTAAGAAAGTACTCTTCCTTATTTTGAGTCTTATCTCCCACCTAAGCAGATTGAAAGAGCCATCAGTAGAGCAGGAAGTTAATGAGACAAACTAAAATGTTCTGAAAAATGCTCTGTTCCACATAATATTTCCTTAGAAGTTGTAGATAGAACTTTTATTAACGGTTGTTAGCTCTGCTAGAAACCTATTTCTTATTCCTAAAGCCTATTTTCTTCAGAATACTTGAAGGCAACTGTTTTTGTTTGCTTGTTTGTTTGTTTGTTTTTTAAACTAACTGAGAATGTACATTTCACAAATATTTTGGTTTTATTTATTATCTCCTTTTTGGGTTTTATTATCTCCATTTAGATTAATGACCTCTTTGCTCCCTCCTGTGTAGTCTAACTTATGGTATTCCTTCTGAGAAAAACGCATCCTAGTTACTTCTTAGGCAAATGTTAGTCAAGTTCACGGATGGCAGGTAGGCGGATGCTGGAAGGGTTAATTATCTGTTCCTCCACCAACAGTGCTCAAAGGAGCATATGTGCTTCTGGTCATGTGATGCAATTACAGCTGACAGCCTGTCCTGTCCCCTGAACAGCTGGCTCTGATCCTCAGATTAATGTATCTAAAACAGTAAAATCTTTGTACCTTGTAATGATCAAGAATGACAACACTTTGTAGAGTATATCCCCCATTCCTGCTGACCAGTACCTTTAATGGGAAATTACTGATATGGGCTCAGTAACCCATGAAATACTTATTACCTGTGAAATTCATAATAATATTTCGTTTGCAGTTTCATGTGTCTTTATTCCTAGAGATGAATTTTTAAAATTACCCTTCTTTAAGCCCCCAGAATGTTTACACGGTTCTTGCACACTAACATCTGCTAAGCCTTTTTTTTTTTTTTTTGCTCAAGAAGAATAATTCATGCCTCTTGAGTTTGCACACGTTTCCCATATGTCTAGAAAATCATATGCTCTCACTCCTTTCTTGTCAGAGGTTTTCATTCTCCCATACATTTTTCAAGGAAAAAACTGCAATCGTACTTTATTTTCACAAGTTTTTCACCAACTACTTTACATTTTGAATCCCTATACATTTACAAGAGTGTTCCCATGGAAACCAGAAAGTAATTCTCTCCACAATTTTCTTGGCAAATGAACACAAGTAAAAATGCATTTAATAATTTTAGCAGAAACTTCCAGTGACTTAGTTCTAGCTCAGAGTTCTAAGACTGTATTTTGAGTGCTGTGTCAGGGGATTCTAGAGGAAGGCAGGGAGCTTTCTTCTGACATTCATAAAAAAATGCAGATGTTAGCATCCATGCTTCTATGGGCCCAGCATAGCTACACCATGACTTTTCTACCAGTGACAAGGCGGTAACACTAAAACCTCTAAAATTCTGATTTGGACCACAGACCCTATATTTTTTAAATAAGGCATGCATTTTAATTAGCTACTTGAGCAGCTTGGATCAGAGTAAAAGTTATCATACAACTTCCTTCACAGGAGAAGTTCTAGTGAACTTATCCAGACACCTCTGAGGAAGGAATACCATATCATATCACTTTTTTTTTTTTTTTTCATCTTCCATGCACTCAAGTCTTACATAAATCTTCTCTCTGATGTTCCCCTTTTCCTGCAATTTATTCACAGGGAAATATTAGTCAAACAGGCTGTACGCATCCAGATGGATAGAAACTGTAGTGTAACTTAAATCTTTCTGCCAATGGCTGATACCAGAGTAACCTTCCCACTTGACAAATGGTAGACCCCCTTACTCTTCATGTCTTCTCTGTGGGACGTTTCCTCATGAAACTAATATTGCTACATTTTTGTCAAATCAGGATACGAAAACAAGTAGTATCGCAATAACTAATGACAGCAATCACTTTTCAAGTCTTTTCATTATTTGATCATAAGTAAGAGGACTGTAACTGCTCATGCAATGAGTAACTGGAACTATCCTAGCTCATTGCCAATTTGTGCATATTTCATTTGCATCAAGTTATCAGTCACATCCTAGCTGCTGTTAGGTAGACTTACTGGGCAAAGACACTCCTATTGAAACTAATCCTGTTACTACCTTAAATGGGACTTAGTTACACGGGATATGGAAATGGCTGAGGCACTGAATGTCTTCTGCACCTCAGTCTTTCCTAGCAAGATCAACCCCCAGAAATCCCAGGCAGCATGGGAGACATTCCTTTGTTGTCAGAGAGTCAGGTCATGGTATACTTCAGCCGACTGAACATAGGTAAGTCCATGGCCCTGATGGTATGCACCCTTGAGAGCTGAGGGAGCTGATTGATGTCATTGTGAGGTCACCCTTGATAATCTTTAACTCCCATGGTGACTGGGAGAGGTGCTTGAGGACTGGAGGAAAGACATATACATGTATATTTCATATCTTCAAAAGGGACAGGAAGAAACTGGGGAACTCTGAGCCAGTCAGTAACACCTTGATCCCTGAGAAGGTGATGGAATATGTAATCCTGGAAACCATTTTCAGGTACACGAAGGATGAGAAGGTGAATGAGAGTAGTCAGCATGAATTCAGAAAGGGAAAGTCATTTTGACTGGCTTGGAAGGTGAGGGGAGAGCAATGGATATTGTCTATCTCGACTTCAGTAAGGCTTCAGCTCAGTCTCTCATAAGATCTCACAAAGATGCTGGTCAATTATGGTCTGGATGAGCAGACAGTGAGGTGGATTGAAAACTGGTTAAATGGCCAGAGGGTGGTGATCAGTATTGCAAAGTCTAGTTGTAGGCCAGTTAACTAGTGATGTACCCCAGGGGTCAATATTTGTGCAGTGCTGTTTAACAACTTCATTAATGATCTGGATGAAGGGGAAGAGTGTGGCCTCACTAAGTTTGTTGATGTCACAAAACTGGGAGGACTTGCTGTTACGCTAGAGCGTTGTGCTGCCATCCAGAGTGACCTTGCCAGGCTGGAGAAAAAGGCTGACAGAAACCTCATGAAGTTCAACAGGGAGAGGTGTTAAACAAAAATTTGCTAGCAAGGACTCAAGTATACTTGACTTTGGCTCCTAAGAATCATTACATTCTGATAAAAATAGGTGAATCTAAATGCATGACAGAAAGGTACTGGAATTATAAGATTCTGTGGCCTTAAAGTCAAAAGATAATGTTCATTTTATAAACACTTTACATTTGGAAAATATAGCTATATATGAGCTCTATAATTTTTAAAAGGGCAAGCCAAATAACTTATGACAATAAATAGGTTAGAGTAGGAGATCAGAATGAAATTTAAGGTAGCTAACACATTTCCTATTTCTTAGACAAAACAAGCCATGTCACTAACATATTCATAGAATCATAGAATGGTTTGGGTTCGAAGGGACGTTAAAGACCACCCAGTTCCACCCCCCCCTGTCATGGGCAGGGACACCTCCCACTAGATCAGGTTGCTCAAAGCCCCATCAAATCTGGCCTTGAACACCTCCAGGGATGGGGCATCCATAGCTTCTTTGCGCAACCTGTTCCAGTGTCTCACCACTCTCACGGTAACAAATTTCTTCCTTATAGCTAATCTAAATCTAGATATAATCTTCCTTATATCTAACCTAAACCCTTTTAGTTTAAAGCCATTATCACTTGTCCTACCACTACGATTCCTGATAAAAAGTCCCTCTCCTTTCTTGTACACCCCCTTTAGGTACTGGAAGACCACTATAAGGTCTCCCTGGAATCTTCTCTTCTCCAACCTGTCTTTATAGGAGAGGTGTTTCAGCCCTTTGATAATCCTTGTGGTTCTCCTCCAGATGCACTCAAATAGGTCCATGTCCTTCTTATGCTGGGGGCCCAGAGCTGAGCACAGTACTCCAGGGGCAAGAGCAGAGTGGGAGAAACACCTCCCTTGACCTGTTGGCTGTGCTTCTTTTGATGAAGCCTAGCATTGGGCATTCCACCAAGAAGGCTCTGGAAAGTCTCTTCCTCTATAGCAACTTTTTTTTTTTTTCCCCAAAACAATCTATGATTTCTCAGGTTGCAATGAGTCATGTCATGTAACTGAATGTGTCACATCCAACTGCAATATGATGAGAAACAACATAACAAAAAGTGACAAGATTTAACATGACAAGTAAAAATGAAATGCTGCAGTGGTAAATACCAGTTTTCAGCAATTTGGTATGTCATGTTTTTTAAAAAGAACAACCTAACAGTATGGTTTTCATACAATAATCACAGCTCCTGACATACAGAATTGCTTGGTTTGCAATGTTTCATGTTTTCAGATACCCCAATAGTGATTATTTTTTGAAATCCAGTTGAAAAATATATTTTTGGCTCAATTAACACTTGTATACTCACAAAAATTAATCATCAATGTGAGTCTAAAACACAGATGCTTATTGTGATGTTTACTGTGAAATTGGGAAAATAAGTTTAACCAATAATTTCAATTTATATTATGGATAAGGAGAACTGCTTAGAAGAGTTCTACTTGCTTATTTTACAGTGGTTGGTAATGGCATATAATTTCTTAGTTGCTTCAGGTAAAAGCTATTATTTGGGAAATGTAACAAGATTCCAACTACTAGAAAAAAAATGTGAAAGGGAAAAAAAAAAAAAAAGGAAAACCAAATATTTTCAAGTTTACCAGTACACAGAGACCGGAACTAGAAATTTTAAATTAGAACTGGAGCTGACAGAACAAAAACATTAAGACTGACTGACAGAGGAAGGAAAAAAAAATGGACATGTTGGGCAGGACCAACAACTGGCTAGAAATGAAGTTGCTTATTCTCACTATGGAATGTGAGAATATGGAATATTCTCACTTTTGGAAAAAAAAACATATTTTTTGTTTAAATCTATTTTTATTTGTTATTGTAGAGCACAAGGTGTTTAATATTTAGGTAACATAATAGGCAACCCTATTACTGCTGATATGTCATACTGTGAAACAGTGCAGTTGAAATAACTATGTATTTTATTTCAATCTGAATAAAGATAGTACATAATGATCTGAAGAAACATTTTCTGGATTATAGTGTCTCCTGTTTATATTTTACTAAGATGGTTTCCTTAATGGCATTCAAAATGTCAAAAAAAAAAAAAAAAAAAAAGACACTGTTAGATACTGTTATTGGAATAGAACAGTTCAGCTGGAAGGGACCTTCAAAGATCATCTGGTCTAACTTCCTGACCTCTTCAGGGCTAACCAAAAGTTAAAGCCTGTTATTAAGGGCATTGTCCAAATGCCTCTTGATCATGGACAGGCACGGGACATCAACCACCTCTCTAGGAAGCCTGTTCCAGTGTTTGACCGCCCTGCCAGTAAATTGTTCCCAATGTCATGTCTTGTGATGCAGCTTTGTGCTGTTCCATCATCTCCTGTCATCGGTTCCCAGGGAAAAGAGATCAGCAACTCTCTCCCCACTTCCCCTCCTCAGGAATTTGTCATATGTGAGGTCTTAGCCTCCTTTTGTTTAGACTACACAACCCAAGCGTCCTGCCAATGCTTTTAAGTATCTTGAGATCTTTTTTATATTGTGGAGACCAGAACTACGCACAATATTCAAGGTGAGGCTGTGCCAATGCTAAACATAGTGGGAGAATTGCCTCTTTTGACTGGCTGTATTTAATTCATCCCAAAAGGTAGTTTGCACTCTTGGCTGATAGGACACACTGTCGACTAATGTTGAGCCTACTGTCAACTAGCACCTCCACATCCCTTTCTGCCTAGCTGCTCTCCAGCCACTCATTTTCCAGTCTGTACCTGAGTCAGGCATTACTTCAGATGCAGAACCCAGCATTTATCTTTGCTGAATTTCATGTCAACGCTGATTTTCCAATACTCCAATCTATCTAGATCCCTTTGCAAAGCATCTCATCCCTCCAGACAGTCAACAGCACCTCCCAGTTTAGTACTGTCAGTGAACTCGCTAAGGATGCACTGAACTGTATGTATATAAATATGATATTCTCAAAAAATGAATTATGATTTTCACTATGGAGTGCTATTTGGATTGTAAGAAGTAAATAATTTGGATTGCTTCTGTCTTGCTATATCTTAAAATATGAATAGATCTAGTCCTCCACGGTTCCAAGATCAAAACTTCAAGGTCTCCAGTGTTTAGTAAATTTTGTCATAAGTAGAATAAAGAAGTTCTTGTTCTCTCCATGAGTTTCAGAAGAGACCTCCTTGTTTTGCAAAATAAAAGGCTGACATTTTCTATCAGTGAGGAATATCAGCATGAAACAAGTGGATGGCATCTTCTCTATCATTAATTCTGAGGTTGTCTTGAGTGTCATTGCTGTCTAGACCTGGCTACAAAGGTCTTCAGCTGACACCTCTGGTACTATTGCTGTGATATTTGGAAGCCTCATGTCACAGGCTTTCTGAAAATAAAACAAAACTTCTAACCTTGATGACCATTGTTGTCTAGATAGGTGAAATATTGACAACTGTTTTCTGTAAGATGAATACTCTCTCCAGAAAAGAGAGAATCACCTCTCATTTTGGGAAAGGGGAAAACTGTAACTGTGAGTCAATAAACACATAGAATATATACTCTCTGCTTACTTCTCCTGGCTATCTTTACTGGAAACCAAAATTTCTAGAGGTTGTGTAGCAGTTATTGTGGTTGCAGTGACTGTAGCTGCATCAGTACAAAAGCCTCATGAGCAAAGCTGTGTGAAAATGAAGAAGTTAAACACGTAAGAGCCCAACAGGTTCTCTGGCACATACTGTGGTATCCCTGAGCAACTTGTTATGCAGAAGCACCAGCTGTGTAGATATGTCCTTGAACAGATAAAGCAGATAAAACAGATGAAGCAGATAAAACATCCACACTAAATTATGAGAAAGATAGCCTTTATGACCAAATCCAATTTATTTTAGGGAAGGTAGATGCGCATCAGTCTGGGACAGTCATGTTCTTTGAAGGGGTGGGTCACAGTCTGTCATTCTTTAAACTGCGCTAAAGAGTGCTCACACTGCTGGTAGAGATAATTATTAATTTTGCAAATTTCAGCTCCAAGAATAATGTTATTGATAGAGACGTTGCAATGCATTTATATGATTTTACATGTGTTGGTTTGTATGTTTCATGCCATAGATTTGGACAGGTGTTTATTTTACTTGAAATAGTAATGATTTATGCACACAGATGGACTGCAGAGTATTCTCACATAAGGTGGCTCAGTCAAATCAGTAGATCTGGAGATCTCCCTCCAAAGCGGATCTTTTCTGTGACAAAAACTCACAGAAAACCAAAATGTTTTTCTCATTTCATTAGTATATACGCAAAACTTCAGTATGATACTAGGGAGAACAAGGAAGTGGTTACGTCGTTGCCTATGTGGAAAATGATGTGATTTCAAATTTGAGGTTAGGTAGTTACTCTGATATCTAAAATCCTATTTTTGAAATCTGAGTCATACTTCCAAATAAATCTGTGAATCATCTGAAGAATCATTCATCACTGATCAGTGTCTTAAATCCAGACAATGATTTCTGATTTTCAAAATCCTAAAAAGAATGTTATCGCTTTCTGCCTTCTTGAAGGCAGAAAAGCCCTTCTTTATTTTTTTTGTTTGTTTTATTATTAGTAGTAGCAGTAAATTGACGTACAATGGCAAAACTCGTGTTCCATAAACATTTGTTTCCATTTCACTTCTAAAGAGAAAGAGACTGAGAAAACACCTGGGAATACAATCTTCATCACAATCTTTGTTGCCTCTGAGGAGGATTAGTGTATTGGCATCAGTGAACATTCATTGTTCATTTTGTATTGACCTTCAGCAATATGGAAGTCCCAGAAAAGGATTCATTGCAGGGGAATAAATTACATATGGCCGCTGCTAAAATGTGCAAAAACAAAGTGACAACAAAAGGGAATTAATGCACATTTTGGAATATAATAATGAAGCTTACTTTCATTATCAGAAAGGAGATAATAAAGCAAGTCACATTTGAACAGCAAGAATTATCCAGACACAAGAAATTTTTACTTAGACCCTGACAATCAGTTTTCTCTTAGCAGATCACAAAATGCTTCATTAGCATACCTAGTTTACAATAGCCCAGTATTATACCAGTCATGGAACTAGTAACTGGACCATAGTGCCAAACTGACAATCAGAGAAATACTGTAGCCATCCGTCCCTTGCAAACTTAAGCATCAGTAAAGTGAGAAAGTAATTTCTGTTGTGAGTGGCCTTTAAAGTTCCAGAATTATGCATTTTGTCTGGAAAGAAAGCAAATGAAGACTAATAGTCCGCCAGACGGCCACAAAGAAAGACCTGTGTCGCTACCAAATGCTACCCCTTCCTGTTATTACACAAGCAGGAATGTGAAAGGCTCATCAGAGATGAAACGTATCAGAATGATCAATAATAGTTCCTGCTTTTCCAGATACACATACCTTCTACAGCCTGGCAGAGACACTGGCAGGCAACACTATTAGTGCTCTGATTACAATGCACTGAAGTGTTACAGATCACTAAGCCAAAGGTATCCAAGGCTTTTTTTCTTTCCTTTTGAATGCATATATCTAGGATAGGCACAGATTCCATTCCACCAGGCTGTAAGCAATGTTTAGGTCCAAAAAAGATGTTCCATTTAGGTGATGTCATTGGCAAGTACTGCAGAGCGCCTACCGCAGATGGGGAACTGCTATGGCAATAGCTCCTACCAGCTACAGCTTTCTGTCTGCTTCCTCATACTCACTGCCAGGATTGCCTCTGCTGACATACTGCAATTGTGTTGTTATTGCTCTTCAGTCTGAGTTTGGAGCAAGAGCTCAGATCAGAGCATTCATCTAGCTTTCTTCTTGAGAAAAGGTCTACCATGTGTTATCAGTATCTGTTCACTTCTTAGAGGTTTTCCAAAGAATTATGGTAAGTTCCTCCATCTATCCATAATTCCCCTGAGCTGCCAAAAAGTCTCTGGCAGTTCCCCAGAAATATGCTTCCACAAGTTCCGCTAAGATGCTCAGAGCAGATTTGTCTATCTAGAGCAGAGTATCAGGACATGAGCTGAAGCTGTACAGCTAATGTGGAAATATTGTGCCATGGGCTCCTAAATATGAAAGTACACCAGTGTTAAATGCAGTACAACAGAAGTCCAAGATAGCTTAGCTTTTAAATTAGACTTATTAGTGGATGTTTTCCAATGTTTCCAAAGTTGTGTTTCCATCTAGGAAAGAATATAAAATTCATTGAATCTAGAAGAGCAGAGAAATAGGAGTGTGGTTCTCTGTCCCAGTAACACATTCCTGTGGGGAGAATGACTCTTGGATTCTGGCACCTACAGTTAGCTCTCTACACTTTCTAATTGACCTGGCATTAATTAAAATGTATAGAGGAAATTAGTTACATTGGTTTTTAAATTAATTTTTAAAGTTTCAGTATCAGTGCACTCACCATGAAAAAGTATCAGTATCAGGTATCAGTATCAGGTATCAAATGAATAACAGAGTTCACAAATGACATATTTTATAAAAGACTTCCACTTAAAGGGTATCCAGACATTTCCTACTGTCATGGTATTTTAAATTCGATGTTGACTATAGAAATATAAGCCCAGAAATGCTCGGTTCTTTGATGGAATTTTGGAGTCTTGGAGTTTTATAATACTCTTAATAGTTCTTGAAAAAAGTGAAAAACAAATGGCACTTTAAAGAGGTTTAGGAGGATATTTATAGCAGGAGTAATTTATCATTATATTTTTCTGTCCTGTCCTTTTTCTGCAAAAGAATGCAGAATAAGATAAGTACTTACTAGCAAGTAATGTGGTGCTAAATAAAAACTGTTTATTGCTTCTATTCTGTCAGCCTAAACAGTGAATGTAAACCAGTGATCAACAGAATTTCTGAGCTTAACCCAGCTAGAGATTCAGAAAGCATGCAGGAATGGAGTTCCTCAGTCAAGCCTGCTCTAAAGGAAAATCTTGTGCAGACAACTAGTATGCTCTATCTGTGCATATAAATTAGTGTAAATATTTAAGAATGAGAAATTATAATTCCTAATAATAAATTACTCAGCAATATTTATAAACATAAAATGACTTTGAAGGAGAAATATTTAATTTTTGATGTGAGTACTACCTAGGTGAAGTGCTGTGAAACATAGAAATGATGATCTCAGAAAGATGGCCTAAAAAGTATTGACTTAACACACTCAGATGACTGAACAAAATGAAAGTGAACCTTCTTGTTAACTGTGTATGCACTTTTGACCCCTTTACTTACACTTCAGTAACAAATTTGCAAAATGAAGATATAATGTGACGTTTATTACATTCCCATTTCTATGTAGGTTGATTTTGAGATACATGTTCATATGCACACTGCCACACAAAAAGGGAAAGCATATTACTGATTGGAATTCAATAAACAGTAGCTAAAGCACCAGTTATAATGCATGAGATATTGGCATTGTTTCTGGTTCTTTGAATTCTTCTAGATCTATATTACTACTATATCTTACATTCTTGGGCAAAGTTTAGGAAAAGCTGAAGAATACATTTTAAGGAATGGTGGATGCAGGGATTCTTTCACTTTTTAATTTTACAAACTACAGTAACACAAATGCTTTTAAATTAAAATTTAATGTACAAAGCTGTTGACTGATTTCCTTCCTGTATCTCCTAAGTGATTTAAGCAAGTGGGCTGTTTTCTAACAAACTAGTTCAACTTGCCAAGACCGGATAACTAGACACTAGGCAGCTATGGGCTAAAGCTTTATGTATGGTGTTTGTTCTTTCTCTTTTATGGTGTTTATATCTTTCTCTTTTGCCCTTTTAAGTGTAAAAAATAATATGTGTTTTATAATATTTGTTAATTTTTGTTGAATATATGCCAGGTCAAAACTATAGGACATGATTTGATATACTTAAATATAAAGAATATAAATCTAATTTTATCCAGTCCTATAATAACGTCAACCATTCTGCATTTTCAATTTCAACTGGACTGCCTAAACATTTTCTATGATTATGTAAAACCTGAACTTTTCTTTTTGAGTCATGCACATCATTTTTAATCACTCACTCTAACTCATGCAAAAAAAGTAACAGCTTGCTACTTGTATGAGTCAGAATCTAAACAGAGCTATTTAAAAATCATTTGGAAGATGTGTTATTAGCTAATTAGCATAATTTAGTTGTAGCAAAGATATACAATCCAACGTGTTTCACTGAATCACTTCATAAACAAAAACTGTAATTAGTTACTATTTCTTATGCATTACTATTTTCTTTGAGATTCTATAATATGGCTGAGCCAACCTAAGAACGTTGTCGAGAACATTTCAGGTCAAATGGTACGCTGCAATTGGGTTACCTCTTTCATTTTCCATATATTACATTCCAATATTGTCTACTTAAGACATTTGCACTAAATTTAAGTTTGATTTAATAACTTAATAACTTTATAAGTACTTGGACGTATAAGAAAAGATACCTTACTCTAGCTAATCCTTACTGTTTCCTTTTAAAATAAATTGACTGAGTTTAAAAGCTGAAATAATAAAACTGAACATGATAGAACTACTTGATTTTCCAAGATTGGTATTAAATTAAAGACAAAAATTGAACAGGAAAAGAAATGTAATTTTTACAGACATTCTAATCAATCACTAGAATCTTAATCCAAAACAAAATAACTGCAACTATTTGCTCATCACTGGATGCCATGTTAATTAATAACAGGTAATGGCCCATAACTCACATCTGGCTGATTCCAGAAATTTACATTCATATGTTTTAGATTTTAGCATGCCTTACAATGCTTGGCCACATCCTCCTAGAACTCAGTGGAAATAGCAAAATATTTGATATTTCCCTTTCTCTAGAATCTCTAAGCTCAACAGTAAAGCAGTTATGCAAGAGAAAGTTAAGGGATTGTTTCATAACATTCGTAGAATATTTCTACATTGTAATTACATTAAGTTTTCCAGGCTTGTGGAGAATAAGGATAAAAGGCTTTTAGCAATCATCTAATATCTTCTAGTCATAGTAGTTCTGAAACAGTAATAGAAGATACAGCATAGAAACCATCATAGAAAAAAGTTACACTATAAATGTAAAATCATTTTGGATTTTGAAAAGAAAGTTTATAGCAGCATACAAAGGTGAAACCATCTCCAATCAGACTTTTATTTTGAAGATAAAGGACAAAATCCTACTTAAATAAATTTCAAGACACTAGGGACACTGATTCATCAGTAATACTTAGTATGCTACTAGTGAGGCCAAAGTTTAACTGACTTTTGATTACAAAAGCATTGGGAACATTGAACATTTGTCTTAACTTCTGTAAAGCAAAAACAATTATTTGTCAAAAAATGGAAAGCTATTACCAGTCACTGGACATCTGAAGATTAAACTGTTCCCAAATGTTCCCAACATGTCATCTTGTGTGGCTATGGTTTACGAAGACAGAAAATAATTAGTTTTTTACCAGAGTTCCTAAGTATTTCATCTTGCTAATATCTGGATTTCCTGGTCTTGTGCCTTGTGTTCAGTGACAGTGCTGCAGATGGTCTTGTAACCTCACAGACAAGCTTGTAACTGAGATCTTATTCTGAATCTTCAGATTCTTTCCAAAGATGCACACTAATTGTTATGGTTTTCTATTTATTTATTTATTTATTTATTTATTTTTATGAGTGTGTTTCAGTATTTCCCCGATGAAAGACAACATCACACATCAGATTGATTGGAATAAAAGACAAAATGGAGACTCATTTTACTTATTGTTTTAATTACACTTTTTAAAGCTACAGTCCAGAAGAATTGAGGCAGAGCCACAAACGTGAACATAAAATTGACTGGAAGTGTGCTTAATCAGTCAGGAATATATTCTGAACATGTGGCAATTCATTTTGAGACATGTATTTAAACAACATGCCTTTGAGGTAGCATGGCTTAAATTGATTCAGCACATTCATGTTGGAGGAAGTGGTTCATCAGTCCCAAGAAGAACCTCAAAAGCTTTTCCCGCTTTTTTCCACTCCCTGGCTATTTTTTTTACATGCTCCCCAGAATGAGCATGTAAAACACAAAGGATACTTCAAGGAGTCTGAGCGTATCCAGCCACAGAACTATCACTGACAAAGTTTTAGGAATGTCAACACCATCCATAACGTTATTGTCACCCTCTTCCAAGAACACCACTACGTAAATCACCTCATTAGTAACATACTAGTTCTAATGACTATCCCCAAACTGTGAATAAATACTACATACTAAAATGAAACCTTAACTTTTCTTGGATAATTCAGAGTCTCAGCTTGGATATCCTGTCAGTCTGACATCTACCATCAAACACAGCAGCTTCTTCTCCAACACTGAACATATTTTGGCTTTTGTCTGCCAACCTAGCCCCACAATGTAATATTTTATAGCCCCCTATTGAAGAACACATTTTAAACAATGTTATCAGTGAGCCTATGCTGTACAGATGACATATCTGTCATGTGGAATGGAAGCCTAGATTCCCTCAGCAACGTCCTTAAAAGTTCCAAATATCATTGCTTTTCCCCTCTTTTCTTAGGTAAATGTGCACTTGTTTTGATGGTTTTTAGGACACCTCAGCAATCTAAAATACATTGCTCAAGGGAGAAAGAACATTTCAAGAACTTATATGGAAGAAAACCCCAACTGCTGTCAAATATCTTCAAAAATCATTAAATCTGTCTTGGAGGAAGATTAAGCCTAAAAATCTTTTAAAAATTCACTCTTTCCTGTTAATAGTCAACAGATATCCCATTTTTCAATCTCCTGTGATTATATCTGTACTTTACCTGAGAAGTAAATGTAAAACTGGTCATCACATCAGAATTACTACAATAAATACTCCCTACAAAAGAAGCAATGAAAGAATTGGATTCTATTATTGAGGTTCCTTCCTTCATCAAATGCCTAAAATTCCCCCTGGATGATAAGTGGAAGTACCACTATATTCCATAATGAAGTAACAAAGATAATCAAAGGAGAAAGATTCCCAGATGCCAATGGGGGAACATTTCTTAGAAAAGTTACATGCCTTCTATTGCCCTTCAGTTCTGATCATCATGAGGATCCTACAGGATCACTTATAGGCTTGAGTTTGAAAAATATTTATATATATATATATATATATTTACATATATGTAAACATAGACTCAACAGAAAGTATTTACTTAAAGATGTACCATTGCAGTTCTCATTTTCAGCTCACTCAAGAAGCTATCTAGCTATCCAAAATCCACAGAATAAAAGTTACCCTTCTCTTCCAAACTACAGATACCAATCATTTCATCATTTCTCTTCCCAGTAACACCTCGGTGCCACACATACCAAATATATTTTCTCTCAGCAGTCCAAACAATTAAAATACTTTGTGGTGCTTAAAATAATTCCTTTCAACTTGTATTCACGTGAAAACCTGAAACCTTTAAACCTTCTGTATTTGAAAACATGTTTATATGCAAGTCCATTTCTTTCAAGAATGCTAATATTTTCAAATAAAATACATCTTATTAAAATAAATCACCTCCACATGCAGATTATATCTTGTCTGTGCAATATGTGCACAGCCACACTTCAAGTACCTGAAATTACCTACACTAGGAAGCCGGTCTCCATCAGTCCCCTTGCATAGTGAATGAAGAGGGCTTGGCCAGTTTGAAAATAACAAATGGTAGAGTATTCTCTGGGTAGAAAGTCTTCGATCTGAGTTACCCTCTGAAAGAATCTCTCTCTACACTCTCTACATGGAGAACATAAGGAAACTGTCCTCCTAAAGCAGGAAGTATTGTTTTTGTCATCAGATTGTATAGCCTACCTGTTCTCTTCCAGCTAAGTAAATCCCATAACAGTATGTTGTGGAGAAATCTTGGGTAGTGACAATTTCTACTAATTGGCTTTATGTCACTCTTATCTGCAACCATATCTTGGAAATGAGTGTTTTTCTCACAATTATATTTCACTGAGAGGCGTAGATGGAAGAATACCGATACTATAACTGTTCTTCAGGAGCTTCTTACCTCCCTGTACAAGAAAAAGCAACCTTGAGCCCAATTTGTAACCTATGCCAGACTAGCATTATCTAGACTTGAGGCTGTGTGTCTGTTTCAGAGCAGGGTTAATTTTCTTTGTGATCCTTTCGCTTAGAAGGGATCCCTTCAGATCCTATGTTCACTGGGCTAGATAATTAGTAATTGTATATCAAAATGCAACTGTATTTGAAGATCTAGGAAACCAAGGCAAGAACTCTTCATTCTTCTACTTTCTTTGTTAATGTTTGAAAATTCATTCAGTATGACCTAAATTACTGTCTGGGTCAAGTTATTTTGCACAGAAGCTCTCTAGCTGTATATGGTTAATCCTTTTCAAATACAGCTGCTTTTGAAACTATTGAATCTCAATTGACTATGACTCTGAATATGTTCCTTTTCCAAGTTACACATTTCTAATGCTTCATTTTTATTTAGAAAAGGAAATTGGTGACAATTATAGCAATAAAAGGAATTAATGGAAATTTGGACTAAAAATATCTATAACCTGGAAGAGATGCAGCCATTTTGAAATTAAGGCGAGCATGAGACCTGACAAGATAATGGGGACAGATGATTCTCACCGCCTACACTACTGGAGACAGGAAAGGTGAGGTTGATAACAATACTGAAGTATGTTTTGTAGTGTATTTTCTTCCCTTTCTAAGTTTGCAAAATCTCTGCCACAGAAATAGTGGAGTAATTAATTTATGAGTGGGAAAGCAAGGCAGGAGGATGACAATACTACAAATTAACAACCAGATTCAGGCTGCCCTATATAGGTCCGAAGTAGCATTAACTAACTGATTAGGACTTTGTTTGTTTGGCCTGTATTTATCCACTGTATTAAATGATTATTATATTAATATATCAGACTACTTTGAAGGGCTGTAAAGGAGAAGCAGAATGCAACAAAAACTTGGGAGTCTCTTGGATAGCATTTGGTGGGGGGTATTGTGCAGAGACTCGCATCTGTTCAGGAAGAAAGTTACACTTTGGAAAAAGTGATTCAATAAGTGATTTAATTAGCTTGTAGTTTGACTCATCTGAGAACCTTCCACCTAACTTGTAAAATGCAGATCGCCTTGCCCACCTGCCTACAAAAGGACGTTAATACTTCTGTTAGGGACTGGGAACCATTCAGTCAGTTAGCTGACATGAAGGTTCCCTGTTATTCAGTCTTTTCCAGTGGGAAAGCCTTCCTATGTTCCTTTACCAGTACTGCCAATAAACCAGCTCATTTCTGCTAATCCAGACCTGAGCAAGGGGAGTGGGTTACTGGGAGAAGCCTTTACGCTCTTTCCTCAATTATTCGAGAACAAGCAGCATGTCTCAGTTTCATTTCTGGCAGCTTCTTAGAAGGTAACTCCTTCACACTCCCAGCCTGCAGCATTAACAAGTGCACAGGGAGAAAGAAGCTCAATAGAGCTTTTTTCCCTTTTAATTTGGTGGAGGAGCACCAAACTCTGACAGTTCTGAGGTGTCATTAGCTCATCCCCATGGCTGCAGATCTGTAATTTTGGGACTGTACTCAATATTCTGGAACGAGCATCCTTACCCCACCCCTTCTAATCTCTCAGGGTGAACAGCGTGCATCAGAAGAGACAACTGTGGACTTTAATTATCTGCAGGATATCTATATCAAGATAGGGTAAAATAAAGTATTACCAAATAAGTAATGCCACTGGATGATAGTAAAGTCTCAGAAATATGATTCCATATATCTGACACAAAAATATTATTGCAGAAAATCCCCCAAACATGGAGAACTATAGAAATCATCTCTTAGATTTAGGTAAGACATTGATGGCAAAAATTATATACACACCAGCAAAGCCATTTTGACTAAACATTTCTGACTAGAAAATAAACCTTAGCATTCTTTCTGCAATAACACACATTCATTTTCTTTTCCTCTTTGCTCTTTCATATCTAGAGTTTGTTCTTGGATTATTTTTCTTTTCAAATGCAACTAATATTTTGTAAAATAGATCCCCAGTTTTCTATGTATTCTGATTTTGGAATGAAATCAGTAATAATGGACACGTTACGCTATAAATGTCAATAATTTGACATGAAGATGAGATCAGGTTCAAATAGTTATGCCTAAATTCACACAGACACATAGATATATATATACATAATATTTACTAAGGTATATAAACAAATTCACTTACACACTTTGAATCTGGACCTGAAGTGCAATGCAAGCAATAGATCAAAATTCCCCAAGAAAATATGTAATGGAGGGTAAAAAAATGAGCACAGCCTAGAAAAAATCCCGCTACTTTAATTATTATATAAGATATAAATTGGGATTTAGATTATGCTCTACACATTGATGTATGATAGTCTGAACCTAAAGTTTGTAAGATTTAATTTTCTGTTGCTATTAATGAATATTACAACAGCAGCTGCCCCCTGTGGCTTGGTATAAAAAGCAGTGTATATACCTAGCACAACATTTGCAGACCTCCTCAGTTTTGTGTTTTTAATGTGATGAAAAATTGTACGAGTAACAAAGGAAAAATGTCATGGTAACTAAAACATTTCCTATACATGTATTTTAGAGGGAAGCTAAATCAAAGGTCTTCAAAGAATTACTAGGGTTCTTTCTAGGAGGTTATTGACAAATATGTAGTTTGTCTTCTGAGTTTGTGCCTCTTTCACAGATTGGTGTATTTGTGATCCCACAGGCAGGAATAAGTGTCTGTAATTCATTTCTCCTTGTTAACTAGTGTGCTTTTGTGTGTAGGATGATTGACAGCAAACTCGGCTTAGTCCCAACGGATGAGCTTGTTAGCAAAACCCTAGCATCCTATCTCTAATAAAGCATATCAGCAGTACATTTTGTCCTATCTATTAGCCTCTCTGTTTCTTTTTTGTGAAAAGCTGAGTGTCCCTTTGAAGCAATGACAAATAAACCCCTGAACTGAAGTGCTAGGCTGCCTTATGGACAGCTGGATAGTAAATGTCACACCGTGTATAGAATGCCTATTATCAGAGTGAGCCATTTGTTCCATTCCTTTCAGTATCTTAATGTAATACAAAATTGCTAAATCAAGCCCCATGTCTGTGACAGAACATAATTAATGAGAAAGCAGGAGCCAATTCAACACTCTTTATTGGGACCTAATTGGCTCAGGCAACAGAGTTGTCACTCAACAAGAGACTTCCTTTAAAGCAATTTTGTTCTTGGTTGTATTACAGAGCCTATTAAATTGTCCCCTCCTTGATCACACAAAGAAGTATCTGCATGCAATAATTAGCTTTTCCAAGGGGATTTTTTTTAACTCTTTCAATAATAGCACATTTTCAAGCACTGCTGGAGGAAACAGACAGCACAGGGAGATGTGCAGCCTCTGGGCTGAATAATTGTAATACATGCATTTTGGGAAAGCCTATGAGAAGCATATCAAAGCTACAGCTAGCGCATAATGTAGTGGCCTGACTTCAGGGAAGGGAGGTCAAGCTGGGCATCTAATATTTGCACTCTGTGCAAATTGTTCAGTTAAAGGAGCACGGGAAAGTGTAGAGGTATGGATTGTTTACCAGAGCATTTCCTTCCTGACATCATATCAAGGACCATTACAAAGGATGAGAGGTCCTGCTTCCCAGTGTCAATAGCTGAAACTTCTGATACCAAGATTAGCAGCAGTGCATTTTGAGTAGGAATCAAAACCTATCAACCTTTTTCCTGTAGATATCCATCAGAGTTTCATGGACTGTGTGTTTTTCTTAATCAGCAGATTTTTATTGCAAGGTAAACTCTGTAAACATTGAGGAAGAATTTTTTTTTTTTTTGCTGTCCAAAGAACAAATTCCCCATTTTGGAGTTAAACAGTACTTAAACAATACATGAGCAAGATAGAAGTCTAGAACCTGCTTCTGTGACCTCCAAAAGCATAAATCTCTACCACTAGGTAAAAGAAAGTTAATCAAAACACATCACCTTCTTCCTGAAGGCCAATAATTTAGCCACCATCAAAAAGGTTCAGATGTGTTCACATATGTCTTCAGCATAATACACATATATAATATTAAACTTATTTTTCCAACAAATTTAAGCCTCAGCTACTAAGCCTTTTAAGAACTAGTCTGAAAGCCAGGCAATGAAAATGAGAGGTTCATGAAGCAGTTGAGTATCTCCATATTTAGAAAGGCTTTTCATAAGCGATCTTTACATATTCTGTTCTGTTCTTTAGAATTAAAACTAGTCTTGTAATGGAGGACTCTTGGTGAATGGCAAATGTTTTTCTCAAAAAAAAAAAAAAAAGTGACAAATCACTCTGTTACCATTTATTGTTACCATGATATTTGTGTAAGACTCACAACTCCAAGCACCTGTTGAAAATAGTTTCAGAAACAGGATAGAAAACTACATTTTATTTGCTGTTCTTTTTTTTAATAAGTAGATTTTTAATATTGCTCTATTAGTCATTACTTTCTGAGAATCCTAAGTGAAAGAAAACAATATTTTTTTTGTTTAATAATCAGTAGATTTTAGTACTTTTATCTCTCCGAAAGACTAGAATGATGTGACCAATCATATGGGCAATAGTGTGTTATAACTTCTATTATTATTTTCTTCATGGTAGAAATTTCATGGGAAATTCAAAGGGAGCAACAAAAGCACAATTACAAGAACATAGAATGTTTTGCTTTTTCAAAGAAAAACTTGTTTGAGGGGTCTTGGCATATGCTATGTCTGCAGTTATATTAAGTGATTGTGATGAGCACATTTTGCTTTGTACATTTGACATAGTTTTTATAGTGGTACCAGTTCATTGACATCTGCGCTAATATGCATGCAAAATTTAGCATTTCTAACATCCACCCCTTTAAAGACTGTACTAGAACAGAATACATATTACACATACTTTTTTTTTTTTTTTTTTTTTTTTTTTTGATTTAATAAAGTGCAAGACAATAACCCAAATGAAAATGTTAACCAACAATGTCCTTTCCTGGGTGACTCATGAACACTACAAAAGAGCATATATTCTCAACACAGTATTATTAGGTTATTCTAGTAACAAAAGATAATGATTACAAAACTGCCATCATCTAATTTTAATTAATCATTTGCAATCAATATTCTAAAACTAAAACCGTACGCTATGATTAACTCTATATAGGCTAGAATACTAAAAAATGCTGAAGAACTCCAGAGAATACACTGTATGCATCTACTGAGAAGGTTTTTGTCAAGTCAAATTAGAATATTAAGAAAATAAACATTTAAACTGAAATATTCCACAGACTTTTACCAAATATTATGTGGAAAAATAGCCATGGAAAAGATATTTTGGGAGTATATTCAACACAGCACTCGATTTAAATGTTTTATCAAATAAAACAGTTCTCTGATATTTAATTTTCATCCAAAAAGTACTTGAGTTCCTAAGGGAATTGCCAAGCTTCTGTAGTTTTGGCCATCATGACTGTATAACATGAGCTAGATGCCATGCTGTTTGAATCTAACACAAGACCAAAAGGCTGTTTCTAATGCCTCAGAAAACCTTGGACTCCATATATTATTAACAGCCATCTGACAACACAGAGCCAGAAGTTACATATCCCCATACTTGAAAGGTCACTGTCACTGATGACATAAATGTGGGGCCTAATCAAGAGTGAAATATGACATCATTTGGTTGTATGTTGCAAACAGAACTAGAATGTGTGATTCCAGGACTAGTGGTTATTAATAGTTCAATAACTGTAAAAAAGACAATCTGTATTAGTTATGGACTGTATCTCTACTTAATGTATAAGGATAATGCCTTGTCTCTACCTTAGCTGATAGCCACTATCGATAAGACAGGAATTAGACACCTTCCTTTGTGTACTATGCAAACATCATTAGTATGATGTACAAGGAATATTGTTTAGGTCTGTAAGTCTTTCCTTCTTACACATGCAAGGACATCACAACACATGTCTCGGTAAGGACTGGTTTATGTAATGAATTGTTTCCTTGTTTTGATAAACAAAGAATGGTTATTATTAGTAAAACTGGCAAAAAAAATAAGTTAGGACAGAGAAACTTCCATCATTTTTCTAATATAATCCTGTAACACTCCACAATTTTACTCTATGAAAATGATGACAAATTCTTTAGCCCTCTTTTTTTTTTTTTCTTTTTTTTCTTTTTATTTTTTCCAGAATTTAATGAAAATGTCATCTTTGTCATGTGAGTACTGTCTGCTTTTTTCATCCCATATACAAATGTAATAATATGTGCCCTAGTAGCTTGGTCCCCAGTGGCATAGTTTTACACAGGTCATTATACTGCAGAAACAAAAATATTGAATACTCTCAGCAGTCTTGGATTTCTAGGCACTAGCTCTGAGGGAGTCTGCAACCTCTGAATCTGTCATGTAACCAGACTTTTCTTCAGCACAAAGTATGATTAAAAGTAATAACACATGTCATACCACTGTGGCAATGCCAACACAGAGGATGCGTTTCTACAGAACAGATGGTACTTGCAATGCTAAGAAGTCTATTCTCTTCATTTTACCTCATTGTTGCTTGGCTTCTGTGCCTTCTCACACACGTCACACATTTGAAAGTGTGCACAATGTCCTCTTTCTAAAGGGCTTGAGCATATGAACTCATATAAACAAGATCAGAATGCAGATTAATTTATCTAGAGCATAATTCAAAATAGCATTAAAAACAAACCATATCTTAGCAGAAGAATCCCATAGCTATTATTTTAGAAACTAAGGAATCTATCCTTTTATAAGCTGGGTAAGGTAGCATTCATACAACACAAAATAGAGATCAGTTCATCTGCTAGTTACAGACACTGGTGTGAAATAGCGCAGTTTCAAGAAGTGCTGAGTAAACTACACAATAATTTAAGACCGACCAAACATTATGAAGAATAATTTAAAATACAAAAGAAGTGTGAGGCAAGCAAAATTCCAGCTGACCTTTATACAAAATTGAAGCTCTTGTAAAAAAATCATGGGACATTTAATGACCATAATTTTTTGAAGTATCATTCACAAGTTGGCATGTCTAGTATTTCAGTAACTGACAGTAAGATATGAAAGCAAGAAGCTACATCTATAAAAAGCCAGAGGAAAAAGTACGATACAATCAACACAATATATTGAAGGTCTTGAATTTTTTTTTTTTTTTTTTTCAGATCTGAAAATAAATTTAAGTTTATGTAGATTCAGCAGATCACAAAGTAGGGAAGAAAGGCTTCAGTATGTACAGAAGAAAGAAAGTTCTCAGTGTTACTGTTCTGGACTATGACTCAGTATGTTCAGGTCCTGCTTTAAACAGATACTGTTCTACATGTTTATTTCTCAACTGCACAAGAAGTGAGGTTACGTTCATAAGTATAATACTCTCAGCTACAGTACCAAGCAACAGGGAGAGTTACAACCACTTCAGTAAGCGAACAGGAATGATCTGCTATGAACACATGAAAATCAGTCTATTAAGGAATGAGTCCATGTATAACATAATAATAAAATCTATTTTCTTTCTTTATCAGGACAAGGATGAATAATGGCACTGCAAGCCATTTTACAGATGCCTTTGGCAGCCTGAATATGACACATACAGAATCGGCCAAAATTATCTGCCACGGACTATCCATCCATGTGTTATCTGAGAAATTCTGACAGCCTGCTCAATCCTCTTCTATGGCTGCCTGTGGGGTCCCCTATACTAAGGGATATGCAATATTCAGCAGGAAGAAAGACTTGGAAAATGCTAGCATATGTAGCATTTATATTTTAATGTCATTTGCAACATTCTCGGTAATTTTTTTCTGCAATCAGTCTTTTCTGCAATCAGTCTAGTATAAAAAGACCTGTTACAATAAATTGGTCAGCCTGTTACGTCTGCCTGTCTTGGTGGCTAGACAGAGAAGATTGTTAATTGCATGGTATGTGATACGGTTTGCACAACGGCTGGTACAGCATAGCGACTCCCAGATGATACAAATAATTTCCTTCATCTTTATTTCTGCTTAGTAACTCTGTTTTTCTCCTATCTGATTCTTATTCTCAGGAAGAAAACTTCTTGCTAATCACTGGTCTTTTCTGGATTATGCCTGAAATTGAGTTGGAACATAGAGTGAATGGAAAATAAATGGTATGCCCTTTGTTAACACTTGTGAACTTCACTGCCCTAGACAAGAGATACTGACAGGAAATGCAGAGATTTGTATGAATATTTCTGAGAAGAATAATAATTTTTCCTTATTATTCAATGATTATTTCTTCAACGCTAGAGATCTCAAGTCCTTTGAATCATTCAAAGTTTTTGTTAAAGCATCAGAAATTCTTCCGACTAACTGCAGTCTCAGCGTTGAAACTCCACATTACAAATGATGATCTAAATAGAAGGCACTTTGTTATGTCCACTCTCCATTGTCTTTCTTACCGCGACATTTTAAACAGACTCTGATGTAACCTATAGGCAAATATAACGACTTATTGGTGAGCCCTTTTTTTTGTGAGAATCTTTCTGCCAGACCAGGGAACAAAAATGATTAGGAGGACCATGAGTACAACTCCTTCCAAGACTGATACAGGCCTTGACTGTGTGTTAAAATTCTTCGCACATTCTCATCAATGAAGGGAGAAAAATGACTTAAGTACTGTACTTCTTTCAGACCTTAGTGCACACATTTCATTTTGGCTAGAAATTCTATGTGAAATGTACTTTATAGTCTCAGCTCAGTTTCTAAAATAACGGTGTAAACAGTTCTTCCCCAGACAACACATAAGGCTTTATTTTGGGGAGAGAATTAGTATGATAAACCTGACAGTCACTCTTTATTCGGGATACATGTAGCAAGCTGTTACTATTTCTTTTTGAACAAGAAACACACAAAAAAATGAAAATGCTTGGAAACTGAAGAGCAAGCAGTTTGTTTGGTGCTAGTAAGTGGATGTGAGTGTATCTGTGTATAATCACCTACGAAATGGAAAATAAAGTTGGAGAAACACAATAAAAATTCCAAAGAGACAAATAAGTGTCCTCAAGGCATAAGAAAGGGTGAAAATGTCTCTGATCTGAGGAATCCTGAGAAAAGGCTGAGAACTGTATGCAAATAAATTGTCTCCAGTTACTTGATTCCTGCTATGTTCATACAAAATATATTTTGTAAACTCTTTCTAAATGGACAAGCTTTATCAAATAATTTCTCTCCCCTTATAGAAAGGGTTCAAAACGTTCTGACTGCTTATGACTTGAAAACAAAATGAGGCAATTTCTATTAGATTTTGTACTGCTATTCCAAAAAAAAAACAAACAAAAAAAAACAAAAAAAACCCATAAACAAACATGAATCTTTATAGTGGAAACAGCTTGGGGACAGAGCCTCAGCTGGGGCTAATCATGCTTACTTAAGTATTTAAAAAGGAATTCACATGATAAGACTGATAATTTTGAGTCCCACTATATATTTGTTCATGTAGATTTAATAAAGTGTATACAAAATCCCAGGCACTAAACCAAAATAGTAACTAGGCTTCAAAGATTTAGGAGCCATTATGACAATGCTGCAAAGGAATGTTTTATAAAAGCGTATTTCCTATGGTTTCTGATTAGTTATGACAAAAGTTCTTTGGTGGTATATTTTTACATAGTTTTGTCTGCCTTAGAATTTACATTGCCTTCTCACTTCTTGAGTAAAGAGAAAGCCTAAGAAGAAAAAGATTCTTGTGTAAATAACAACAAAAAATCTTCAGTCACACTGATAATTTGCTTTATATGGAAATACGGTGCTCACACAGCCACCATTCTATATATGGGTATGGATTTCATTATTTTAAGTGCATGATCACTGGGATTTATTGAGGTGATATATTTTTATATTTAATTTCTTTTAATAAATTATCCTTTTTGATTAAAGTAAACTAGATCTACTGTACTACAAAGTATGACACAGACAATATCATGTAGCTGGTCTATTTTAGTTTCATCTGATGCAGTTAATATGTAATATAACTGTGGCATGGAAAAAATAGCAAGGATGAATCATATGTTTGTAACATGATCCTGTCCACCAACCTGCAGCCCCACTGTCTATGTTGGCTATTGTGGGTAGAAAAATATGTTCAACGTTTTGCAGAATTCGGGCTTTTTACTAATTCCTATTTAAAATACCTTTCAATTCGCTTGCTTTTGAAGATTGGAAATTCCTAAACTCCGGGGACTTAACTGGAGAGGAAAACTGGAGAAACTTAGTTTACAACTTAACAATGCTGTAACAACATATTTTAGGAATATTTTCACCTAGAATCCAACAGGCTGTTTTGTTCATTAGAAAGGGATTGAGAGATGTTTATGGTTTAGATTAAAAAGGACAATTTAATTAGTAGAACAGTGAATCTAATGTACATCTGATGACCATATTATCAATACTGAATATATGTAGTCTTACATACAATTAAGTAATTCCCAGATGCAAAGTTAAATCATTTATAAGTATTCAAGTATTCAAGTGGCAGCAGCCAAAACGATTCTCTCTCTTTCTCTCTCTCATATTTTGTCCTCCCCATTTTTTGTACCCTAGCATTCATGGTAAATGGAGTGGAAACCTGCAGATTTCTTAGTTCTTCAGAGTGTCATTATCAACACACATGACTGTGTGGTGATTAAGAAAAATTACTGTTTGCTCAGGCAAAAGAACTGTTCTAAAAGAGATATTCATATTTTAATGTTTTAAATGATACTACATGGGCTATTCTCAAATTTCTTAATATAAATCAGGCTATTAAAGTATTTCTATAGTTCTGATATGCAGTTATACAAACAACTGTTATTTAAAAAGGCATTGGAATACAGAATTGAGAAAATAAACAAGGAATGCGAAGTATATCTATAACATATTGATGCTTAAGAAAACCATGAAGCAAGCAACCTAAGTTTTTCACTCATTTCTGTAAACTGTTGCCCTCAAATACCATGTCTCTGTTTTATATTGACCACTCCTTTTACATTCCATAGTTTGTCTTTATGTTCAACTGAAGTTAAAGCAATAAGTTTACAAATTTCCTTAATATGTAAAATTATTAGAAAGATACACTTTCAAGTCACATTCAGGGACCCTAACAGCAAACACCAGTGCCCAAATTTCTATCAATGTGGCATTATAGTATTTGCCATTCCAAGCTGAATCAAGGCACATAAGCCGTTTCCCATCTTTCTTAGTATGCAACTAGGAAGACTTACAGTTGGGTAGTGTTCACATATATTTATATTTATAGACCTTAACATTAAAATTTTCAAAGCATTAATTTTTGTGTCCTTCTTCCTCACTTTATTGCATTGCTTTCACCAGTGTTTGAAAAAAGACAGCATCCTTTTTCAACTACTTATGCCAAAGCCAGTATACGGCCATATTATTTTCAAATGAGTCTTGGGAAGACTATTTGTCAATGGCAGCTCCTGAGGCATTAGTTTACTCTTCTCCATACCATTAATTTACTCAGTAGTATGACCTGGGACATGCAAATAATCAGCCAAAAATAATAGAGATTAGCTGCTGAGATCACAAATAATCTTCTCTTAAAATGACTCTTTTCGCTTAATTTTGTTTTCAGCCTCTAAAGAGGCAAGATGCATTTTTTTTTTGAATGTCTTATAATAGTCCAAATTTTTTACTTACTGGGCACAGATACCTAAAAAAACTGTAGTTTATTCCTCACACAGTCTCAGTGCACTGTGATTGGTGCACTGAAGGAAGCCACAAGTTCTTCTACCACTTCCTTTCTCCACTTCTGTCTTACCCTATTGGGAACTAGTGTTTACTGTCCTATTCTTCCCTACTGTCCAACTTGTTGCATTTCTAAATATTTCCTATTATGTAACGTGATGGCATTTCAAAGTTTTTCTAAATTAAGAATAAAATAGGAAGTCCTGCCTTTCAATTTTTACATCAGCAGCTAAATAGGCAAAATGCAAACCAAAAAGACTTCAAATTTAAGTACCTGAAATACCCAGTTTTAGGTCATAATTTCTAAAAATCTTTCAAACATATCAATTAAAAATCTACAGTTTATGACCAGCAATACATAAATACTGAACAACTGTCTCAAACAAAAATACAAATAACACTTTGATGTGAATATATGAGTATTTAGGCTGCAATGAGGCTCATCTGTTATCTGTCATAATAACACAATGTAGGAAGTACTTTCATTACTATTTACACAGTAAAGGACTGAGTATCCTTGAAACACTGTATCTTCTTTGGTGCAGCGCCTTATGGCAAAAACAGTCTCAAAAGTGTAATATCCATGTTACATGAACTTTGAGAAAAGCATTTAATGCATTTCTTCTAGTCTGTAATAGCAGTATCACTTTCTAGATAGCTTGCTGCACTGTGCTACTTGGTTGAAAATGTGCTGTTTCTTATTTAGTTCCAGTCATCAGTGTAGTCTTACATTATCACCAATTAAGAGTATGATTTTTACTTAAAAAGATCTTTTCTACAGTTAAATCCTATGCATTTTCTAAATCTAATTCATCTTTGAATCAGTCCAGTTTCTTATTCACCTTGATTTCAAACTTTGCAAAACTGCCTTATCGAACAGTTTAAAGAAATGGCCTTCTTTATTGTTTTGTGGGAAAAATTGAAGATTTAACACAATTTTATCTCAACGATTTTTTAATTTAATGCAAAACGAGAAATCAGGGATTTTGAACTGGAATAATTATGTCAGGATCTTGCTCTTACACTATTAGCATCATATTTTGTGACCACATCTTACCATTGGATGTGCAGAAATTCCTGCAGTTAAAGTTAGGAAATAGTTGCATAACAGCCCAAGCAGCTGTGACACCTGGATCATGTAATTTTCATTTCTTTGAGAACAACGTTGTGTAAGTAAATTAGTAATTACATCAATAAAGTCTTTTGTAAAGTATTTTGTATTTAAAGAATGAACAGAAATAAAGCTAATTTTAGTGCAAGAAGAAATCAGCAAAGAATCAGAATATTCAGAACAAAAACAAAAAGCATAGGCCATTGACTATTGTATCTACAGATTACGCATTATAATATATGATCATATGCAGGTTATGTATCATAATAGGTTGTAATATATGAAATTGTATTGTGAAAGTTCTGTTTGAATGACTATAAGGCATGACAGTTTAGATTAACCTTTGAATAAGAAACATTCTTACAGTAGAGAATAAGTGGAGGTAACAGATCTTACCTTATTTCTTACTACTGACTGGCCTAGAATGGATGCATTCAGCCATCTTCTATTTATCACAATGATATTGGTGAAAAATCAGGACACTGATTGTGTGGCATTGCTGTGGGGAAAAGAAAACATTATCATACAGGTGAGTGGGAAAAAAAATCTGAAAAAATCCTTTAATCAACAATCAATACTTTAATCATCATATCCTTCTGTGTGTTATCTGCAAGTAGCTAAAGAAAAAAAAATCCATGAAGTAAACTCTACTGACTGGCTACCACTTGGCAAAAATATTTTCCACTGCTAATGGTGTGGTTTAATCAAAATTACAAGAATAAATTGTCATGAATAAACATATGGTAAGCAATTATTTATGCATATGATAAACAATTATTTTGTAATATGAAAAATGGTAACTCATACTAATTTTCTAAGCACAACTCTCTGCATTATTAAACAGTTAGAATTACTGAACACTCCCAGAACTGGAGGCCAACTTTCAAGGAAAAAGTTTCAAATTGGTTAATATTTATTCCCTTTTTTCCTTAATATGGTGCTTTTACAGACCATGAAATTATTTTTGAACGGCTTCTTTAGATACATGATTAAATGTTTTTTTTTCCCCCTTGAGAGAAATAAGCATTACGAGAATTAACAATGAATTCTGGAACAGTCTTGTAACAACAGTCTGTTACAAGACTGTTGTCCACTTGCCGAGGCGATCGGTTCCAGGGCAGACGTGTTCTGCAGCAGAGCGGGGGATCAGACAGGCAGGGCTAATTTTTCCGGCATCGAGTCCACTCGAAGGAGCCGCCAGGACCCGGCAGCCCTCGTGAGGGAGGTGAACGAGGTGAGAAGGAGGCGTAGGCAGAGCCAGCAGCGCCCCCTCATAAACTGCCCCTAGGGAGCACGACGACCAGGACGGGCAAATAGGACGTGGTGTGGCAGAAGGGCATGGTGCGGCATTTAGAAAACAGGGTGTGGTGCGTCAGAAGGGAGTGGCACGACAGTGCAGGCAGGGCGATAAGGAAGGGCAGAGTGTTCACCCCCGCCCATATGAACACCTCCTCTAACGGCGGTCTACCACTGCTAGCTCAGCTGCAATGCTGTACACCAGGCACAGTGCTCCCTCCAGGAAGTCTGTACACACCCAGACTGACTGCCTGCCTGTGGCAGTTCAGGTCTCCAGGTGCAGGGAGTGCCTGAGCCTGTTGCTACCACCTGCGGGGGGCAGAGAGACTGTGTGCGTGAGGTGCGAGCAGGTGGATGACCTGGTCTGCCTCGTGGCAGAACTCAAGGAGGAGGTCGAGAGGTTGAGGGATATCAGGGAGTGTGAGCGGGAGATAGACTTGTGGACTCTGTGTGGCCTGAAGGACAGGTGCCGGGGTGAGACACCCCAGATGGGGGTGGACCCCCTGCCATGTCGCCGTCGGTCAGAGGGAGGGGACCTAGGAGTTGAGGAGGAATGGAAACAGGTCCCTGCTCGACATCGCAGGTGACGCCCCCCCTACCGGCCCCACCTTCCCAGGTGCCCTTATGCAACAGGTTTGAGGCCCTGGAGCTTGAGAGACTGTTAGCTGAGGAAGAGGTAGAAAGTCTACCCAGGAGGATGCCTAGGGTGAGGAAGTCGATTCCACACCTTAGGACTGCCTCCACCAAGACACAAAGAAGGGTGATTGTTGTGGGTGACTCCCTTCTCAGGGAAACAGAGGGACCTATTTGTTAGCCTGACCCTACCTGTAGGGAAGTCTGCCCCCTCCCTAGGGCCAGGATCAGGGACATTGCCAGGAAGCTTCCCAACCTGGTTCGCCCCTCTTACTATTATCCTCTTTTAATAGTCCAGGCTGGCAGTGATGACATTGGAGAGAGAAGCCTGAAGACCATCAAATGGGACTTTAGGGGACTGGGACAGTTAGTGGATGGAGTGGGAGTATAGGTGGTGTTTTCGTCCATCCCTACGGTGGCAGGGAAGGGTACAGAGAGGACAAAGAAAGCCCACCTGATAAACACGTGGCTCAGAGGCTGGTGCCAACACAGAAATTTTGTTTTTTTTGACCATGGAGCACTTTACTCGTCACCTGGCCTGATGGCCGCAGATAGGTCCCTATCTCAAAGGGGAAAAACAGATCCTGGGCCAGGAGCTGGTGGTGCTCATTGAGAGGGCTTTAAACTAGGTGAGAAAGGGGACAGGGCTGAAACAAGGCTTGTTAGAGCTGTGCAAGGGGTAACAACGGCAAAGCTGGAAGACAAGGCCCAACTGAAGTGTGTCTACACTAATGCATGCAGCATGGGTAACAAACAGGATGAGGGAAGCCATCATGCGGCAGGCAGGCTACGACTTGTTTGCCATGATGGAAATGTGGTGGGACCACTCTCATGACTGGAGTGCTGCAATGTCTGGCTGTAGGCTCTTCAGAAGGGACAGGCAGCATGGAAGGGGTGGTGGTGTGGCTCTCGATATCAGAGAGAGTTTTGAAATCGCGGAACTTGAGGCTGGGAATGATAAGGTTGAGTCCCTATGGGTTAGGATCAGCCGGAAGGCCAACAAAGCAAGCATCCTGGTGGGGGTCTGCTATAGGCCAACAAACCAGGATGAGGAGACTGATGAGGCGTTCTACAGGCAGCTGACAAAAGTGTGAAATCGTCAGCGCTTGTTCTTGTGGGGGACTTCAAGTTCCCAGATATATCCTGGAAGCACAACACAGCCCAGAGAAAGCAGTCTAGGAGGTTTCTAGAGAGCGTGGAAGATTCAGTTTCCTGACGCAGCTGGTTAGTGAGCCTACCAGGGGAGGTGCCCCGCTAGACCTTCTCTTCACAAACAGAAAAGGACTGGTGGGATATGTGGTGGTTGGAAACCATCTTGGGCAGAGTGACCATGAAATGGTAGAGTTCTCCATTCTTGGAGAAGTCAGGAAGAGGAACAGTAAAACCGCTGTATTGGACTGCCGGAGGGCTGACCAATGGGCTGAAGTCAACTGTATGAAGTTCAACAAGGCCAAGTGCCGGGTCCTGCACCTGGGGCGCAATAACCCCAAGCAGAGCTACAGGCTGGGAGATGAGTGGTTGGAAAGCTGCCTGGCAGAGAAGGACCTAGGAGTATTGGTGGATATTTGGCTGAATATAAGCCAGCAGTGTGCTCACGTGGCCGAGAAGGCCGACGGCATCCTGGCTTGCATAAGAAGCAGTGTGGCCAGCAGGTCTAGGGAGGTGATTGTCCCCCTGTACTCAGCTCTGGTGAGGCCGCACCTCGAGTATTGTGTTCAGTTTTGGGCTCCTCGCTACAAGAAGGACATGGAGGTGCTTGAAAGAGTCCAGAGAAGGGCAACGAAGCTGGTGAGGGGTCTGGAGAACAAGTCCTACGAGGAGTGACTGAGGGAGCTGGGTTTGTTCAGCCTGGAGAAAAGGAGTGTCAGGGGCGACCTTATCACTCTTTATAAGTACATTAAAGGAGGCTGTAGAGAGGTGGGGGTTGGTCTGTTCTCCCACATGCCTGGTGATAGGACGAGGGGGAACAGGCTAAAGTTGCACCAGGGGTGTTTTAGGTTGGATATTAGGAAGAACTTCTTTACTGAGAGGGTTGTGAGGCATTGGAATGGGCTGCCCAGGGAAGTGTTGGAGTCATCATCCCTGGAAATCTTTAAAAGATATTCAGATGTTGAACTTAATGATATGGTTTTGTGGAGGAATTGCTAGTGTTAGGTCAGAGGTTGGACTCAATGACCTTGAGGTCTCTTCCAACCTAGACAATTCTGTATTCTGTGAACAAATTTACATGATGAAGAATAATAATATATTACAGAAAATATCAGACTTTTTATAGACTTCTACTAAGTGGACAAAAACTTTACAATTACAGCAACTTTCATATACTCTTACCTATTCCAGTAAATAAAGATTAAGAAAAAAAGAGTCTAGCTGCTTTGTACGACATTTTTACCACAACCCCACCTGAAAGATGGTGCACTGAAATATACAAAAAATAAATGAAATCAGATGATTTACATAGCAAAAGAGTTCTTGTCACAGTTCCTATCCCTGGGTTAAGGCCCTGTCATGCTTCATAATTTGGCACTTTGGCTTAAAATTACTCCTTCTGAAAGTTGATCAGTAGAAAGCACTGGCATACTACCTGAGCTGAAAAAACTTTTTCAGCAACAGAAACTGGAGACTGCTTAATTAATTGAGCTATATGTTCAAAACATGCTTTTTTTTTTTTTAGGTGAAAAAAATACTATGAAGATAGAATAGAAGGTTGAAATCAAAGTATTGCAAATTAGAAATAGACTGCTATGGTGCAGAAGCAGACACATCTCTTTCTGCCAGGGAAATGTATCAGCTTTCACAGAGCTTCCCTATATGAAAAGTTTTACAGATACAGGTTCAAATCCTGACCTAAATTTTGATAAAACTTCCATGAACTTCACTGTGGAGTTAATCTAGATACCTAGCTATCCTGAAGAATAATACTTGTCTACTGTATACAATATACGACTGGACTCTGTATTCTCAAGTTTTTAAGTATCACCCAAATTCTGAACACAGAGCTAGAATTTTAGAATTAGAAAATTAGAACTAGAAATTTAATATTAGTTTTTATTCCTAATAGACAGATCCTTATAAGACTGTTTTGCCAGAAGATGACTCCTTCTATAGTAATCATGCATGCTCTGAATCATAAAATAATTCATGTTGGAAGTGATCTCTGGTGGTCATCTATTCCAGTTCTCTGCTCAAAGTAGGGTCTACTGTGAAATCAGGCCCAAAATCTAAGTTGCATATACAGCCAAATTTGGGGGCAAATCCAAGCATGGTTATGCCAAAACCTCTCTGACAAACTTCCACCCATGTTCCTGTAATTCTGATGTGTGTGGACTTAATTTTCTTATAAGTTATTATTTTAGAACCCATGAGTCTATCGTAATACAGCATACAAATAAAAAAGTTTTAGAAAACACAAAATAGAAGTGATGATTAAAAAGAGCTATGGATTCTGCAACTTCTAAGCTATATCATGTCAAGAATATATGTCCTTTGGTAAAGTGTCTGTGGGGCATTTGAAATGAAATTACAGACGCTTTGAAAAGCACAGATTTTATTAGTTCAAATCCTGTCTTTTTTCTTTTCCTTTCTCTTCTTTTCCTTTCTCTTCTTCTGATGACTTATTATGTGAAAATCAGCATCATATCAACACCAAAAAAGCCCTTTGTCCCTTAGCTGTAAAAAAACCTGTATGAGCTTATCCCTCTGGATAAGACCCATCTAAAACATGTGCTACTATAACAAAAAGTTCTTTCATGGCTTGTCCAAAAATCAAAAATTATTCAATACAAGCACTTTGAAAAAGCCTGTGTTAAACTACATTTAAAATTTTTGTCTAAGCATTTGACGTACTACAGCATCTCTTCACAATCACTTTATAGAAAATATAGAGTAATTTGAAATTGCGTTGTGCTAGTAGTGTGAATGAGGTAAATGATCTTTGGTTTCAATTTAAAAAATGTTGGTCATAGACTCTGAATCACTTCTGTATCATCAGTAGAGGTAAAACCGAAGGGAGAGAAGCAGAGTCATGAACATAAAATTCAGCAAGAACTATAAAGAAATGGGAACTACTCTTACATGTACAACAATATTAGAATGTAAAATATCTTATTATAGCACAGGTAATTGAGTCAGATGAAACTGTCTGTTCATAACTATGGTCAAAACTTAGAATCAGATGAAAATAACACAAAGAATGAATATGTGGTTACCAGTGGAGTCCAAAGGAGTAATAGAGTCCAATATCCTCTGGAGCATAATTTTTAAACTAATAAAATTATAAAAAAATAAAAATAAAAAAAATTATTGTTTAGAGGAAAAGAAGGAAAAGAAGGTTCTCATTACTAAAACATTCCTTAATATAAAACTGGGATTTTTTTTTCTTTAAACATAGTTTTTTGAAATATGCAAAAAAGATTAATCCAGAGCAAGTCTAACACATGAACAGAACTATTTATCTCCAAAACATCCCTGTAAATTTGGCCTAGATTGGCCACAGCTCAGTTGAAGAAAAATTAGAATCATCATCAAACGTCAGCTCAAAACCCAACTGTGTTCTTACTTTTTTTTTTTTAATAAGTACTTGTAAAGAACTTGCAAATTTTAGAGGAAAAAAGACAAAATGTGACATATAGTTCTTCAGAGTAAATAAAAAATTAAATTTGATGATTTAATAAATACCCTATTTATATGTCATCATGATCACACTTGTTATTCTAAGGACAGGATTTTAAAATTACTGAAATATATCTCACCACTTCAAAAGCATAAAGGTGAAAAATGCTATTTTAGATTTCTGATGGTCATCTCAGTAATCCCCTTGTTACATTACCCTCCTTCCCCCCCACCCCACCCCCAAAGATAGGACAAAAAACCAAGCATTTTCAATTTACTTAAATATGGTGCAACATTTGAAAATTAACGAAGTACAACTCATCCTGAGTTGTGGTGATTCAGAATCAAGGCAATACACTGTTGTATTACTGTTGTATGTGGCAATGACTGTTGTATGTGGTAAGCCAAAATATGAAGCTATAGAATTATGGAAATATAGCTTCCTCAGATTCTGTTAACCATTAATAAACAGTATCTTAGTACAGTACCTGCATAGCACTGTACTGCAGACCAAGACTGCATATATTTTATATAAACCAAGAGATGGAAAAAAGTATTAAAGGCCATCAAGCCACCAGAATGATTCCACCTACTGGCTGTCAGGATGGCACAACTTAAAAAAGGTGTGCTAGGAGAGAAGCCATCTTCAGAAAGAAAAAGCTAATCAGGGTTAAGAACACAAAGTCGTGGAGAAACTGAAATCTAATACAGTAACAGAAGAGCTTAAGCGGTCATGTTTGTCATGATATTGTTGAAGAATATTAATTCAACAAAAGGAGTAGGACATTAAGCAGGTTGGACTGAGAAGCCAGGTTCCAAATACCTAGCTTTCTGGAGCGATGCCAAAGAAATGCATTTTCTATAACAACCACCAGGCTTGTCCTAGAAAAGTCTGTTAGAAGGTCATGCCTGAGTGTGTGGTGATAAATGAGATTTTGCAAGGATGCAGGCAGCACTGATTCCAAAATGAGTAACATTACCAAAGAAATAATATTAGCTGTTCTTTCTACTGACGAGTATCGGGGCTAAGGAATGCAATTGGTCTTCAGGAATGATGCCAGTTCAGTACTGAATACAATTCATTGGATGAAGGAATGCAATTAGGTTTCAGTAATGCCCTTGCTTCTAATTTCAGACAAAAGAATATCTACTAAGATATTTTCATCTTCTGTCATCTGCACTACTATTAGAACATTTCTGGCAAAGTAAAGAATTTAATTTAGCTTTCATGACTCTGAGATTAATATGCTTATGATGAATTTATACTAATAAGAATGATACTTGGAATAACAAAGGTTATGGTAGAAGACCCGAACATTATTACATAAAAGGGGAACAAGAGACTATGATGTAAGTACCAGCTTTTCATTTTTGAAACTTAATTCAAACTCTTTCTAAGGTGAAAATGATCTCGTACTAATTTCCAACTGTTCTTATCACAAAACCACTACTCAGCTGGCATGACTTCTTGTTGACAAACCCAG